>NC_133373.1:15358347-15378524 GCF_049309525.1 Garra rufa | reverse complement strand
TAAATAGTTTGTTATTATTGTTGTTGTTTTTGTTGTTGTTGACATTCACTATTGGATTGCTAATAATAATAATAATAATAATAATAATAATAATAGACATTTAATAGTGTACTGCTTAGAACTAATGAACAAAATAAATTGGCAAACAAAAATAAATTGACATTTATAATTAACAAAATAAATAAATAAATAAATAAATAAAACATAATTAATTTAAAATAAATTGTATTAATTAATTAATTGGCTAAATAAACAGTTTATTGGTATTATTATTATTATTATTATTATTATTATTATTATTATTATTATTATTATTATGTTGTTGTTGTTGTTGTTGTTGTTGTTGTTGTTGTTGACATTAAATATTGTACCGCTTAGAACTAATTGACAAATTATTTGGCAAACAAAAATAAATTGCCATTTATAATTAACAAAAATAAATAAATGAATAAATAAATAAAACATAATTAATTAAAAATAAATAACATTCATAATTAACAAAAATGAACGAATTAAAGAAAAAATAAATAACTAAATTATTTATTAAATAAATATTATATTATATTATATTATATTATATTATATTGCATTATATTATATTATATTATATTATATTACATTATATTATATTATGTTGTTATTATTGACATTCAATGTTGTAACGCTTAGAGCTAATGAACAAAATAAATTGGAATTCATAATTAACAAAAAAATAAACAAATTAATTAAAAAATAAAACACAATTAATTAAAAAGAAATGTTAATTATTTAGTTAAATAAATCGTTATTATTATTATTATTATTATTATTATTATTATTGTTGTTGTTGTTTTTGTTGTTGTTGACATTAACTATTTTACTGCTTAGAACTAATGAACAAAATAATTTGGCAAACAATAATAAATTGGTATTCATAATTACCAAAAATGAATGAATGAATGAATTTATTAAAAAGAAATGTTAATTAATTAGCTAAATAAATAGTTTATAATTATTATTATTATTAATATTATTATTATTGTTGTTGTTGTTGTTATTGACATTAATTATTTTACCTCTTAGAACTAATGAACAAAATAATTTGGCAAACAATAATAAATTGGTATTCATAATTAACAAAAAATAATTCATTAATTCAAGAAAAAAATATTTATTAAATAGAAATGTTAATTAATTAGCTGAATAAATAGTTTTTTTTTTTTAGTTGTATTATTATTATGTTGTTGCTGTTGACATTCAATATTGGACTGGTGGTAATAATTATTATATTGTATTATTATATTATATTATATTATATTATTGACATTCAATATTGTACCGCTTAGAGCTAATAAACTAAATAAATTGCCATTCATAATAAAAAAATAATTAATAAAAAATAAAACACAGTTCATTAAAAAGAAATGTTAATTAATTAGTTAAATAAAGAGTTTATATATTACTATATTATTATTATAGTTGTTGTTGTTGACCTTAAATATGGTACCAATTAGAACAAATGAACAAAATAATTTGGCAAAAAAATTATAAATTGGTGTTCATAATTAACTAAAATGATTTCATTAATTAATTCAAGAAAAAAGTTTTATTAAAAAGAAATTGTTAATTAATTAGCAAAATAAATATTTTGTTGTTAATAATATTATTAATATTATTGTTGTTGTTGTTGCTGGGATTCAATATTGTACCGCTTAAAACTAATGAACAAAATAAATTGGCAAACAAAAATAAATTGGCATTCATAATTAACAAAAATAAATAAATAAATAAATAAATAAATGATTATTAATTGATTAGCTAAATAAATAATTTATTATTATTATTATTGCTGTTGACATTCAGTATTGGACTGATGATAACATTAATAATAATAATAATAATAATAATAATAAGTATTAATACTAATACTACTACTACTACTACTACTACTACTAATAATAATAATAATAATATAATAATAATAATAATAATAATAATTATTATTATTATTGTTGTTGACATTCAGTATTGGACTGATGATAACATTAATAATAATAATAATAATAATAATAATAATAATAATAATAATAATAATAATAATAATATAATAATTATTATTATTATTATTTTTGTTGTTGTTGACATTCTGTATTGGACTGATGATAACATTAATAATAATAATAATAATAATAATAATAATAATAATAATAATAATAATAATATTATTATTATTATTATTACTATTATTATTATTATTATTATTATTATTATTATTATTATTATTATTGGCTGATAATAATAATAATAATAATAATAATAATAATAATAATAATAATAATATGCTTTTGCAGCCATTTTCTGATATGCTTAAGCTGAGTAGAGTTTTTTATATATATATATATTTTATTTATTTAATTTAAATTGTATTTTTGTATGCATATTTGCACAGGAAGTGAGGTAAAAAAGCAGGAACAGGCAGAGGGATCCTGGAGCACATGCTGAAACATCAGTAAAAGTGCAGTCGACAGCGTTATGTAACAGGCTGAGTTAAGGACTCCTGCGGCCCGAGGGCTCTGTCAGCTACATCAGAAGAAGCCCTTACATGGTGAAATGCTCAACAAATGTATAATTAAGCACAATATGAATAAATAAAAGATGTCTAGGGCACTGAACAAAAAAATGAGGAAACTATGCCATTTGTAAAGTAAAACTTATATACAGTACAGACCAAAAGTTTGGACACACCTTGGACACACCTTTGAACCAAGTTTTCTTTATTTTCATGACTATGGAAGTTGTAGATTCACACTGAAGGCATCAAAACTATGAATTAACACATGTGGAATTATGTACATAACAAAAAAGTGTGAAACAACTGAAAATATGTCATATTCTAGGTTCTTCAAAGTAGCCACCTTTTGCTTTGATTACTGCTTTGCACACTTTTGGCATTCTCTTGATGAGCTTCAAGAGGTAGTCACCTGAAATGGTTTTCACTTCACAGGTGTGCCCTGTCCGGTTTAATAAGTGGGATTTCTTGCCTTATAAATGGGGTTGGGACCATCAGTTGTGTTGTGCAGAAGTATATATAGTATATATACATATATATGTATATGTATATATATTCTGCCTTCCGCATTTCTTATTCACATTTTGTTTTCAATTCTCTTGGAATCTTTTCCTATTTAGTCCTAGTCCTATTTAATTAACTTCACTAAAGAACTTTGCCTTTAAAAAAGACCACAAACACTATGGTAAAAGTCAGGAACAGGTCAGCGGAGCATTAATGAGGTGCACCGATGTAGAAAAGAAAAGGTTATAAAGTGCTCATTAAATTCATTCATAATTTATAATTTATTAAAGATTCTTTCTGCCTCTTCAATTAATCATAAACGTGGTCACAGCCTTGTTATTTTTTAATGCCTGCTTAATTTCAGACCCTAGGTTTGTCTTCGTCTGAAACGTGAGGGCAGCTGATCTCAGCTGACGTGGGAAGAGACTGGTGGTTTTGATGCTGATAGAAGCTGAAGTTGGAGACACATAAGAGCCTGTGAGAGTTCCTCACGTGACAGAGGAATGTCGCAGCTGTGGGAGCCGTGTTTGTATTATTTAATCAGCCCACAAATCCTCAAGCTCCTGCTCTTTTTTAATTCTCCTTCTTCTTTGTGAAAAAGGGCTTTGCATGAGTTCTAAAATGTTTTTATAATCATACAGCACCTACAAGCTGATACTCAATGTAGATTTTAAATATTCGATTACTTAAATGGTCTATTAATGCTATACTGTTTTAGATTTTATATAAGTTTGCTGCTTTTTATGGTGCAGCAAGATGAATGTTTGGATGAAAATTTGGTGGTACAATTCACAAGTAATCCACACGACTCTAGTCCATCAGTTAACATCTTGTGAAGCCAAAAAAAACATGTTTTTGTAAGAAACAAATCCATAATTAAAGGATTATTTCACTTCCAGAACAAAAAATTACAGATAATTTACTCACCCCCTTGTCATCCAAGATGTTCATGTCTTTCTTTCTTCAGTCGTAAAGAAATTATGGTTTTTTTTTTTTTAGGAAAACATTTCAGGTGTTTTCTCCACAGTTTTCTTATAGTTATCCTTATCGTTCTTGGTGTGAACAGGCCTTTAGAGTATGTTGAACAATTCCCATCTAATTTTCTCCTATATATGGAGAATATGCAGAAAATTGCTGAAATGTTTTCCTCAAAAAAAAAAAAACATATTTTCTTTACGACTGAAGAAAGAAAGACATGAACATCTTGGATGACAAGGGGGTGAGTAATTTTTTGTTCTGGAAGTGAACTAATCCTTTAAGGCATTTACTTCAAACTGTCGCTTATGGCCAAAATATGGGATAATAATTAGGGCTGTCAAAATTAACCCGTTAATAGCGCGTTAACGCAAATTCATTTTAACGGCACTAATTTTATTAACGCGCGATTAACGCAGCGCGCATTTTCTGTTTGACCCACTACGTAGCCCATAGTTAAAGAAATGGATGTACAGTGTTGCCAACCTAGCGAAAAGTGTCTAGCAACAATACATAAACACATAATTGGACAAACCTAATATAGTCTCTCCGGTTTTACTGAACGAGCGCGAGATCTCCCAGTGCGCGCGCACCTCCCTCTCTTTATATCTGCGTCTGCTCTGTTCAGCGAGCGGCAGAGGAGCAGCGCTTTCAGTTAAAACAGATGTTATGTTCATTCCAGTGCTTGAAGTGGGCCAGTACGCAGGCACTTCTGTATTTTATCCTTTTGCGTACTTGCACTTTTTCATGCGTACCGGCACTTCTGGCATATTTAATTAATGCAAGCGGAGTCGGTGTACGTTAGGATTGGTGCTGTGGAGTATGTGAAAACGGCGTATTATATGCACGTCAAACACATGCATCTCATATGCACGCCAAAGTTAATTTCAGCTTATTAATAGCACGCCAAATAGAAACAGAAAGTCGTGCTAGTGCGCATTTTCATGAGACCAGGCTCTCCAATCAGTACATTATAACCAAAACAATACATTAAAAAAAGAAGCAGGTTTTTGCGATCACATAACTTTAAATGGGTAAACTCCTAAAAAGTCAAAGGAACCTGAAGGAATTCAGACAGGAAGTTAAAAACAACGATAATAATGCAGGGAGTGACTTATGTCCAGATGCCGGTAAATGATTATTTTCAGTGATTGAATCATGATCATAATGCAGGATTTTTTTTTTCAGTTATTATTTCATATTACTTTGGTTGTCTGATAACAAAAATACTTAATCAAAACAATGGAAACAGTTTTGTTGAGAACTTGGCTGCATCAGATTACAGTATGTGGGCACCGAGAGGCAAAGAAATGTAATAATAAATGTAGATTTTGCTTGTTCAGAAGAAGTGAGCTGCCCTGTCCGGCAAATAATATAAACAAGCTTGTGTAAGTAAATTGCTCAGTGCAAAGAAAGAGAAGTAATGGGAACCTGGTGTTTCTATGTTCTTTTTTTCATGTGTCTAATAGACATGAACAAGTTATTTGAAAAACATCTATGACATTTGAAACAAGTTAGTCTTCATGTCGAGTATGGTTTCACTGATAATAAACACATATTTGCTTAAAGCATCCATGTTTGTCCATGCCAATGTTGATTAGAGTATTAAAAACTTTAAAAAGTATTAATTTAAGGTACATTTAGAACAGATAAAAATGTGCGATTAATCGCGAGTTAACTCATGACAACCATGCGATTAATCGCGATTAAAAAAAATTATTTAATCGATTGACAGCCCTAATAATAATCCATAATAACTCTTCCTCCAGTGAAAAAGTCCATCCCCTGTTGTTCATTGCACATCAAATCCCACTGATATATTTATTTAGAACTACACTGTAAAAAGTTTTCACCAGATTCAACTTAAAAAGTTCAGCAGCTGCCTTAAGTTTTTAAGTAAATCAGCTTAAAACTGCAAGTCATTTTAACGTATTACAATCAAAATTAGTTGATTTAACTTGTGAGTTGAAAGGACTTAAGTTGATTTGCCTTAATATTTTAAGGCAGCTGCTAAACTTAAGTTTTTAAGTTGAAACTGGTGAATAAATGGTTAGATCTGTGCATATTTTGCTCTTGATTCAGACAAAATGTTGTTTTCATTGGAGAAAACAGTATTATGGATGAAGGACTCTGCAATATTTTAAAGTTAAAAGCATCTTAATGATAGATTTGTTTAGTGCAAACATGCAGTTTTGCACAATACATTAATTGATGGACTGGATTATTTGTGAATTATTGTAATGCTTTTATCAGCTGCTTGGACTCTCATGACGGCACCCATTCACTGCAGAGGATCCATTTGTGGTTGACGTAATGCTACAATCCTCCAAATCTGTTCTCATGAAGATACAATCTCATCTTCATCCTGTATGGCCTAAGGGTGTGTATAGTTTCAGCAAATTTTCATTTTGCCTGAACTATTCCTTTAAGAGACTAAAAATACACATACTAAGTGCACAGTGAGACATCACATCACAAATTAAAGATCAGTGCTTTTAATAGCTTTTTTATAAAAAGTTAAACTGTTAAATGTTACAAAGCAGAACCTGTGTGGCGTATCAACGAAATAAAGATTTGAATGCATATTTAACATCATGTATTTATTAAACAGACAGCTGGGACATGTTTATGAATGCGAAATACAATGATTATGGTCATTTAAAAATACATCCCTTAAGAATGGCATTTAACAGGCCCCTTTCAATTGAATGTTTAAACACAGTCAGGAAATGTTGGAGGATAGAAGGTCAATCATATCAAGACTCTTTACAATAATGCATTTCTTTCTATATTGGTGGATAAAGTGCCAAATGAATGCTTATTTAACTGAAAATTCATTTCTATAGCTCAACATGCACACAAACACACAGTTCTGAGCTTTAATGTGTGCCCTCCACTCTGCCCAACCACTTGTCAAATACTTTCTTTGCCCCTAGGTGGACATATTATGCAGCTTCATTCCCAAATAGAAAGAGAGGCTTGGATGAAGATGATCCGAACTGACAAGTTTGCTGAGAAGGGGCAACTATTTTTTTTCTTTTTGCAGGAGAAAGGGAGAAGGGAGATAAAGGAGATGGGAAATACCCACAGTGACTCAGCCCTCTGAGGTAGAGTAACATTAGCAGGGATGCTCTTTGATTTACAATGTAAGAAAGAACAAACAGGATCAAGGCAGAATATTTCATTTTTGGGGGGTTTTAGTTAGAACTCAGTTCTATCATGCGATGTGCAATTGGTACATTTTGGAACAAACATTAGTAGCTATCTAAGGCACCCAGCAAACAATATCAATCTTGTTTTCATAAACATGACATGACAAGCACCAAATGACGGGTTATTGGTTTTGTAGTATGTTTGTAACTTTGTGAGACTAGGACGTTAATACAAGAAACATTTATACTGTACATGATCTCCTGACATATTGCTTAGATTATATTTTCTATGTGCTAAAAATAGCAACAACAAGCACATTTGACATTTCTAAGTTAGTAAGTTGAGAAATGACAGACCCACATGATCTATATGCACATTTTATTCCTCTTCAGATTTCCAAATCTTGATTTGGACATGAGTTTAGATTTAAAAAAAATTGCTATGATGACAGTTCAAGGTCGTTGAAAGGAAAGCAGTGACCTTTTGATTAGTTGCTCTGAAATTGTAAATGCATACAATGTTAGAATGATGTTTTTACCTGTAGTAAAGTTTAAATTTAATATCTAAATGAAATATCCAGTATAAAACAAATAGTGTTATATTATTATTTCAGATTTTAAAAGTGCAGTTTTACCCATTTGTGAGCCCATTTGTGCTCTTTAGTATTTGGCTTAATGTATGTAAATATACAAAACTTGCCTTCAAACCTGATGCTAAAAAATATCAATTTTAGTCTTCAATTTGACCTTTGATCTAATGCAATTATTAATTATTACAAGGTTACAAATTTTGTGCACTGTCAAAAATATATAATAAAACCACTATAGCTGTTCAGTTACAGTCAACGCAAAATGCGTTGCAACCCATTCTTTCTGTTAAAAGCAAAATCATGGGTTTTTATCCATTGAAAATTGCTTGGATTTCAAAATTACGTAACTGAATGGACAATGCTTGGGATGTAGAGGCTGAAGATCATGTTCACACTTAAAGCTGTAGTTCATTCAAAATGAAAATGAGCTGAAAATTTACTTTAGGCCATCCAAGATGTAGATTATCACATCATCATTATATCAATTGCTCACCATAGATTCTTTGTAGTGAATGGGTGCCGTCAGAATGAGAGTCCAAACAGCTGATGAAAACATCACAATAATCCACAAGTAATCCACACCACTCCAGTCGATCAGTTATAATCTTGTGAAGCGCAAAACTAGGTGTTTTTATAAGAAAAATAAAAATCTATCAAGGTGTTTTAACTTTAAACCATCACTTCTGGCCAAAATAAGTCCATAATCTATAATAAAGCTTCCTCCAGTGAAAAAAACCCATCCCCTGTTCTCTTACATCAAAAATTCACATACATATGTGACCCTGGACCACAAAACCAGTCTTAAGTTTACATTATTTTTATATTAAGTGGATAAATAAGCTTTCCATTGATGTATGGTTTGTTAAGACAGGACTATATTTGGTCAAGATACAACTATTTGAAAATCTGGAATCTGAGGGTGCAAAAAAATCTAAATATTGAGAAAATTGCCTTTAAAGTTCTTAGCAATGCATAGTACTTTAATTAGTACACATAATTACGGTAGGATATTTACAAAATATCTTCATGGAACATGATCTTTACTTAATATTCTAATGATTTTTGCCATAAAAGGAAAATCAATAATTTTGTCTAATACAATGTATTGTTGGCTATATTGCTACAAATGTACCAGTGCTACTTAAGACTGGTTTCGTGGTCCAGGGTCACTTATTTGTTTAGAAATGTTTTGGACTGTATTCACTTGTAAACAGAGCTTTTAAACAAAGGTTTAAAATGTCCTAATGATTATGAACACGGTTTTTCACTTCATAAACATTGATGGACTGGGGTGTGTTATTGTGATGTTTATCAGCTGTTAGGACTTTCATTCTTATGGCACCCCTTTATTCAAGTGGTGAGCAAGTGACGGAATGATACATTTCTCCAAATCTGTTCTGATGAAGAAACAAACTTTTCTTGGATGGCCTCGAGGTGAGTCAATTTTCAGCAAATTGACATTTTTGGGAGAACTATTCCTTTAAGAGATCTTGTTCAAATTATTATTTGCTTTTATTGCTGAAACCTTTATTAATCAGCCTCATTAACTATTAACTATTAATAATTTTATAAGGACATTACCAACCAAATTGGCCTTTAAACAGTGTTTAAATAGTTGTTTGGTTTCATTTTGAAAAATTGGCATGGCTTGGGTTTTAAAATTATTTTAGAAGTGGAGCAAGTGTTTTTTTTAATCAAAGAGTAAAAAAAAAACAAAAAACAGTATTATTGTGCACTATAAGTGCAGGAACACGTTTTAAGAAACTAAATAGGGTGCATTCAGATTTCATGTCAACCTCACGAGATAATCTGTGCACTCTTGGCTACAGCCCTGAAGCTAAAATGTGTTAATCTAAAGTGCAACTTCAAGTACAATATAATCCTATATATTTATATAATCCAATATCAATTAAAAAACAGAGATGCTACAATAGCTACAATAACGCAAACCAATAATTATTCAGACAAACGTGATGGATTAAAATAACAGTGGATATAAAAACAGAAAAGGGGAACACGTGGATAGATGAACAATACAATTCATTGTGAATGTGAGTTTGAGTGTGAAAGAAAACGAAAAGCGAACAGACCTTAGTCAAGTTAGACAGCATATTCAATTTTACATGGATGAAAATAAGGCTATGAGGAATATACTTACAGTCTTTACAATAGCACAAACTTTATAAAGGTCCTCAGTATGTAATTTTCACAACTCTCAACTAGTAAAATTGTTTTGTGTTTGAGTTTGCTAAAAATGATCAATCAGCAATACAATACAAACAACATTGAATGCACTAGATCCACTGTACTTCTATCCCTCACAGCCTTGTTTCATGAAGTGCTGCAGGGATGACATATTTTTATAGGCCAAAACTGCAAACATAGTGCATTTTAGCACTGAAGACAATAGTTTTGAATGGGTTTTTTGGTTAAATGTCTAAAATAAGCTCTGTGGTTTACACAAGCTCAAGATATTTCACATCTGAAATGAACTAATGCTCCCTTGTGATTTTTTTAAAGCTTATACTTGCCTTAAAAAGCATTTGCTAATAAGTGGCTCAGGGGGACTGCAGAAGTTAGATTTAGATTTTGATTCAAGAATAACATTATTTAAGCTTATTGATGGTGGCGTTCATTTAGTTCATTTCTGGTGATGGTATTTAGGCTTCAAATTTCATAAAAGTTTAATCATTTGTGAAGATTATCATAATGAACAAAACATTGAGGGAACCAGCTAAGCTTCAGGTTGGCCTACAAAATATGTAATCACTGCAATGCTCTATTCCTATTAGAAATCAAATACAGCACTTTCCTGACTAAGGTCTATACTATTCATTAGCAAAGTTCTTATATAAAATAACTTTTTTTAAATGTTTTACTTAACTACTATGATTACTTCATAACTCGTGAAAAGGTAATAAAGTACTCACTGTAGAAATGGTTGCATCACAAGAACTATCAAGATCTATTCAAAACAAAACCAGAAGAGCCGGACACTTTGGGACTTGGTTTTGAAAGACCTGCATTTGTTTCCATTTACCCTTGAGCTCAGCGAAGAGCTAGCAGTTTGCTTTGTCTTTTCTCGAAATCCTCAAAGTGTACATCAAATAATACAGGCCTTTACCCTGTGTTTATTGCACGCTGCTACGTCTCCGGTCCTCAAGCAGCACCTGCTGACAGGCCGCCCTCCCCCGTCTATCACTACATTACATATATTCGACTGACAGAGGATCCGAGCAGCTTAGAAGCAGCGTTTTTTTTTTTTCAACCCCAAGTATAACAGTGGTTGGTTTTGTAAGGCGAAAGAGATTCACATGCAATACATCCTCCAGCCCTCTAGATGGAGCTGCGGCGTTTGGAAAGTCTTTGGTAATGTGCTGGGCTGAGCAGGCCCGTGTAAACTGAACTGGTGGCCGAGTGCTCCTGCAGGGCACTGCACACGCAGCCGTTGGAGTGGAGGGCGTCGGAGGTTTCGCTGTGCTCCATGTAGGTGTCTGAAGTGGACAGATCGTGGGAGATAATCATGGGAATCGAGTAGCGCATCTTCTCCTGGCTTTTGTACCAGAGACAAGAGCACATGGACTGGAAATGCAGCACTTCGGCGTAGACGTTACACAACCCTTTTCCGGAGCCTCCTCCGTGGCCCGCAGTGGATGAAGATGGCGGGTCGGACATGCAATGGTTGGTTCTGGCGCCGCCAGTCTGCCGGTTTCGTGACAGCAACGTACGCTGTTCGGCATCACGGCGCTCATCCTCGGCGTTCATGGTCATGAAACGCAGAACCACCAGGTTCAGGAAGGCGCCGATGACCGTGAGTCCCGTGAGGATGTACATGAAGCTAAACGCGACATACTGGGGGTTGGTTTGTAACGCATTATCCTTCTGTAGAGCTACGTAGTCCCCAAAACCAATGGTGGTGAGGGTTATGAAGCAGTAATAGTATGCATGGAAGAAGCTCCAGTCCTCATAGCGTGAGAAAGCTGCTGCTCCCACGCATAAGGTGCTCATGCAGGATATTAAGCCAATGCACACCATGTTGGCCATGGAGACCTCGGTGTGTCGAAGGCCAAGACACTTTTTGAGACGGTGCAACAGGTACTTGACGAAGGTGTTGATGCGTTCACCCAGACTCTGGAACATCACCAGTGTGAGAGGGATTCCTAGGAGAGCGTAGAACATGCAGAACACCTTCCCACCATCCGTGCTGGGGGCCGCATGACCATATCCTAGAAAATACAATGGATGTAACTCATTATTTTTTAAGGTTGTCAATAATCAATGTTATATTTGTAGAGATGCATTAGTCAACCGGCTACAAATTGGAACCGGACGTTTTTGCTTTTTGATCGGTGACTGGCTGTTTTTCTACTTTTATTTTACTCTACATCTATTCCGGAATTGCATACAAACTGCATTGCAATCAGTTTCAAATATGTAATTCATGTGGAAATAATACTATTGTGTGGAAATATAACTGCACTGATTGTGCAGACCAAACTGTAAGTCATAGAGACTTGAAACTTGGAGGGATGCTAGTACTCACACCGCCTATAATGTGGCCAAGGCTTGCCCCAGTCGGCCTGATGGGGGGCACTACAGGGATCAAAAGTACTAAATCACTCAAAACCACACCAGTGCAGAAAGATTCTCTGGAGATCGAATATCAATAATTATCAAAAAAACCTTTGACTCACCATCGCAAAGTGACACAAAATGTTTGAAAGCAGCATGGACACTTTTAGTAAAATGCCTATAACTCCTCAACGGAATCTTCACTAATCTCGGGACACTTATGTAGGAGCTCAAGGACTAAAATCACAAAGCTTGGCACTATATATATATAAAAAAAATAAAAAATCTATGGCTATACCTATGCAACCATTTGACCTATAAACGTGAAAATCGCTGTGCACGTATCTAAAAAAAAACATTGCCGCCATTGGCCGATGAAGTTTGAGTACCTATTAGATTAATGGAGGCCGATCAGAACGAAACTCTGGGCCTGTTTGACTCACCTTTGCTACCATTTGGGAAGCTATAACGGGGGTTGTTTAGAAAAGGAGCCTGTTCAAATTTACCCAAAAGCCTATAAAGCCTAAAGGAAAACTCAAAACTTCAAGAAACCTGCTGAGCACATGCGACAGGTGATTCTAAACAAGCATCCAAAGTTTTAAGGAGATCGGCCTATATAGCTGGTGCTATAACGGTCATAAACGTTACAAAATATAATATCTCTACGCTAAATTACCTGTATTTGCAAAAAATGGCTTTCAACAAAAGTTCCGACTTCGGTAAGCAGCTGGTACTGAAATTTTAAAAATGTAACGATACCAGCATTTCCCACGAGCATTTTGAGCGCTGCTGAGTAAATTCTTAAACACTTCTGATTGGCCATTGTGTTTACGCGCTTAACAGATATGTCTGTGATTGGCTACAATGATCATTGTTTTTCACGCTTGTCACCGAGTGCTTACACAGATTCACACAGGAGAGTTTTAAAAGCTGTGTCTATCAGCGGATAGGTCAACGTCAGCAGATTCCTAGGTGCTGGTCATATAATTAGAATATCTTCAAAAAGTTGATTTATTTCACTAATTCCATTCAAGAAGTGAAACTTGTATAATGTATACATTCATTCCAGACAGACTGATATATTTCAATTGTTAATTTCTTTTAATTTTAATGATTATAACGGACAACTAATCAAAACCCCAAATTCAGTATCTAAGAAAATTTGAATGTTACTTAAGACCAATACAAAGAAAGGATTTTTAGAAATCTTGGCCAACTGAAAAATGTGAACATGAAAAGTATGAGCATGTACAGCACTCAAAACTTAGTTGGGCTCCTTTCGCCTGAATTACTGCAGCAATGTGGCGTGGCATGGAGTCGATCAGTCTGTGGCACTCCTCAGGTGTTATGAGAGCCCAGGTTGCTCTGATAGTGGCCTTCAGCTCTTCTGCATTGTTGGGTCTGGCATATCACATCTTCCTCTTCACAATACCCCATAGATTTTCTATGGGGTTAAGGTTAGGCGAGTTTGCTGGCCAATTAAGAACAGGGATGCCATGGTCCTTAAACCAGGTACTGGTAGCTTTGGCACTGTGTGCAGGTGAAAATGAAATCTGCATCTCCATTAAGTTGGTCAGCAGCAGGAAGCATGAAGTGCTCTAAAACGTCCTGGTATACAGTCCTCAATACTGAACCTTTCACAATATTCTATACAGATTCTTTTCTGAGATACTGATTTGGGGTTTTTATTAGTTGTCAGTTATAATTATTAAAATTAAAAGTAATAAACACTTGAAATATATCAGTCTGTGTGGAATGAATGTATACATTATACAAGTTTCACTTCTTGAATGGAATTAGTGAAATAAATCAACTTTTTGAAGATATTCTAATTATATGACCAGCACCTGTATCCTCATAGACAGATCCTCTGATATACCACAAACCACGAAACACAGGAAGAAAAATATAAGGGCAGTTTGCTTGTTATAGAGCAAATAAACAACAAATGAATTTGCTTTAAAAAAATCATTAACCGGTACTGGAATTGTTTTGCAGTTAATGCCAGTAAACCAAAAACGACCCTGAGGCCCCCTTTAGACATTATTGACTAAAAGTAACTTAAACTTCAACTCGACTATAAGTTGCAACATCAACTAACTCTCATTATTAGTAGGTTAATAGAATGTCTGTTTGGGGGACCATCAAAATAAAGTTTTAGCAGCTAGATATTAAGCAGACAGTCAACAAATACTTTGACTGGTAGTTGACAACAAATACTCAGACTCTGAAGTTACTTATACTAGAGTGCCTAAACTTGGGGGGACTATAAAGTATATAATTATTAATAGATAATCCACAATTACATTGGTCAGAAGAAAGATTGCTGAATTTAAATTTAGAATATAGAATAGAATATATTTGCAATCATTTGCACTCATTTTGCAGTAAAGTCTCATTTATTTCTATAGCTTTGGTGTAATAAACATGAAAATAACAAATTGTTCATGATGTAAAATACATCTCTTATAAAACAACTCAAATTTTAGCTGTAAAGCAACTCTAATGAAGACAAAAGTGTCAATATTTAGCTTAATTTAATATTGATTCAGTTCAGTAACAGTGTCAGTGTTGCAAAGTTCATCAAAAAAAATTAAATGTAATTATAAAGCAGCTCTACAGAGAACAGTGTCATTATTCAGCTCTAGTCAATTTATTGTTGATTCAACTCAGTTCAGTAACTGTCAGTGTTGCACAGTTCATCAGTTATAAAACAAATTCAATTAATCTGTAAAGCAGCTCTATAGAAGACAATAGTCAAACAAACAGATTTCATTCCTAGTGGAATTCAACCCTTAATTCAGTGTGTTGTCCATGAGCTCAATGGTGAATCTACAGGATTAAAATTTAAGTAAACAAGTTTCACCATCCCATTTTCATAACAATATATGTATTAGGGATGCTAGTACAAATATTATACTTGAACTCAGGCTTGTGCACAATTCAGAATTTCAGAATTGGCCGCCATTCAATTCATGAGTTGGAATTTGAATTGAATTGACTCCGCCCCACAGGAAGTTGAATTTGAATTGGAGTTGGAATGACAGGAAGTGGAATTAAATTCATGGCAATTCAAAGACATTCCACACAGTCAAACAACAGAAAGAATGTGTTGAATCTGTTGTAATTTAATAGCATCATTTCATTACACATAACTAGTCACTCCTCAACCCTGCATACATTTTGTTCCAACATATAGATAATGATCAAATTCTTGAAATAAATTACTCCCTCAATGTTTGAATAGTTTTGTTCAAAATGTTATTTTCATTTCAAAGTAATCAAATAACACAATGTAATCTGTACAAGACAAGTAGTTCAAACTAATATCTTTTATAGAATATGTAATGAAATCATATCTATATTGTAAAGCTTCATTGTTAAACACTTCACTTATGTATATGAATTTCTTTGAATTTGCGTTGAATTGCAATTCTGCTTCCTTCAAATTCAAATTGTAATTCTAGATCCTGTTTTTGACATCAATTCAAATTCAATTCAAATTCAAGAACTGAATTGGAATTTAGGAGTCATTCTCAATTCAATTCTGAATTGTGCACAAGCCTGCTTGAACTAAAGATGCACACCATGTGACATAAATCAAACATCAACGCATGTTGATAGGAGCATATTCTAGTTCTAGAGTAAATCATGTTAAGGCCTAAAATGTTTCTTTAATGTATTACCACAGTGAGAAGTTCGTTAACAATATACAAGAACTGAGGCAAGATCTGCTACACCACTAATACAAAAAAAAGTACAATAGGATAGAAAGGGGGGTTGTTCTTGTATATTGTTTAGTAGTGTATTCTAAAATAAATCAATATTTATTAATTTAGAATTTAAAATCCTTGAAATATCATTGTTTTCAGTGTGATTGCTACAACTGTATCCTAACATTGATGTGTAAAATGGAATTTCCTTCATTACAACATTATTATTAAAATGAATTGTAACTTCTAATATTTCTAATATAAACAACATTTAGGCTTAACTAAAGTTAAATTTGATGATGGAACCACTGAATGTCATTGTAAATAAAGTAATAGTAAATAAAGTGAGATTAAAGCCATAAAGTGTATTTTTTTATATATAAAAAAAAAAAAAAGAAATACTGGGTTTTTATAAACATAAGTGTGATTACTTGTATTTTGAGAAATATAGTCTGTTTTTTATGCAAGAAAGAAATCTGCCAGGTTCAGTGTATTGTATAGGTACAGTTGAGGTCAAAAGTTTACATCCCCCTTTCAGAATATGCTTAATGGTAATGATTTTACCAAAATACAAGGGATCTTTCAAAATGCATGTTATGGTTTATTTAGTACAGACCTGAATAAGATATTTCACATAAAAGATGTTTACATATAGTCCACAAGAGAAAATAATAGTTGAATTTATAAAATGACTCAAAAGTTCAAAAGTTTACATCCCCTTGATTTCTAATACTGTGTTCTTACCTGAATGATCCACAGCTGTTTTTTTTTTTGTTTGTTTGTTTGTTTAGTGATAGTTGTTCAGTCAAACTGCCTGCTGTTCTTCAGAAAAATCCTTCAGGTCCCACAAATTGTTTGGTTTACCAGCATTTTTTGTGTATTTGAACCCTTTCCAACAATGACTGCATGATTTTGAGATCCATGTTTTCACACTAAGGACAAATGAGGGACTCATATGCAACTATTACAGCAGCTCCAGAAGGAAAAAAAAAACATGCATTCAGAGCTGGGGGATGAAAACATTTTGAATTTGAAGATTAGGGAAAATGTAACTTATTTTGGCTTCTAATATATAGGCAAAATTAGAAAAATGTTCACATCTCCATTTTGTTCCAAAGTTTTCACCCCCGAGTTCTCAATGCATCGCTTTTCCTTCGAGAGCAACAGTGAGCATATAAACCCCCAGAGAGTTAAACGTGGATATTTTTCTCACCAAAATGCATTCATTTCATACAGGAGGCCTTTATTCACCCCCCAGAGCCTTTTTATTTTGATGTATGCACTTATTGGACTTGTTTTGGACTGCTGAAGAGAAACAACCGCCTATTGCCATTAAAAAGCTTGGAGTAGCCGACTGCATTTGTCTGAAAGTCAAGGAGGTCATATACACCTAGAATGCCTTGAGGGTGAGTAAATAATGGGCTAATTTTCATTTTTGGGTGAACTAACCCTTTTAATGATTCATTTAATACAAACAAACTGCTTTTCACTTCACAGACATGCTAAGCGACAGTGGTGTGGATTACTTGTGGATTATTGTAATGTTTTTATCAGCTGTTTAGACTATTCTGATGGCAATGGTGATCAAGTGATGTAATGCTACATTTCTCTAAATCTGGCAAGCTCTTCTACATTTTGAATCACCTGAGTACGTACAAAGTAAAGGCTTTTAGCAAATATTCATTTTGGCTGAACTATTGCTTTAAAGCATGTGTGTGAATGTTTCATAGGAATTCAGTGTTCGAAATCTAAAATTTTAAATCTTATTTACTATTAACGTTCAGGATGAAAGTGCGCTGTAAGTACAACAATATTCCTACTCTCCCTTCGCCTGTTGAAATTCTTTAATTGAGATTAATCTTGCTTGATCATCTGTAATTGTATTTGCACTGCACTTTGATGGAGTCCAGTTGCTCTTATTATAGAAGCAGCATGAATTATTTCTTTGAAAGCGGCTCAGTCGAGCCATCTGTACGTACTGCTGTTTAGAGCTCGTTTTCATGTCTCCGCTTCTCTCCATCCATTCAGCTTACATCTCCTAAAATAACTCCTTTTTTTCCTCTGAATTGTTATCATCAAATGTGCCGCAGTCACTGTAAATCCATTCAGTAGTTGAACACATATTATAAAGGGGTTGGGGATTAAATACTTAGAGAAGGTGTGAGAGAGTTGGGGGAAGGGATTGTGCGAAATTAAGGATTAAAGAGGGTTCCCACTGGTTAAATTACGATATAAACCATATTACAGGACAAACATAAGAGGCGATAATAATAAACATAAGAAACAGAATGTAATATATATGTACCTAAGAGTGTGAGTGGTGTTTGTTAAAAGCAGATCAAAGGCTGATCTGGGATGCATCCACCTTTATTAGAATTACATCACTGTCAGCTCATCAGTCCTACATCGAGGATTAATGAAATTATTAATGATCAGATTATCCTACAGCACGTATAAAACTGCTTTATAGGACCCTCCACAGATGTCCCAGGAAATATGAAGACATAAAACCTTATATGTTTGTTTATGCACATGATTGTTTTTTATATTTTTGTGTGTGTACACGTGCTGAGCCGCTATGTTTAGTAGGCTATATGTAACCGTAGCAGTGTTTTGGGGGTTCACAGACTCCGGTCAGATGTCCCGCTGCTGTCACTTTTAATCTTTCACATCTTCTTGAAAAACGAGATGGCAAACCAGTGCTGCAGAGTGGAGTGATTATATAATGCTATTTGGTTTTCTCTTTTACGTAAGACAGCATTTGGTTACTTGATAATAAATGTCAGATTCCCTTCTTTGATATAGTATTAGTACATTTTCAATTTTGTATTTATTATTTTTAAATACACTTACATAAATACAAAGCTTTTATGTTAATCAAAGATGCATTTATTTTTTAGAACAAAAACAGCAACATTGTGAAATATTAGAATTTTAAAAAAGTTTTCTATTTTAATTCATTTTTGTAATGTATTCCAGTGATCAAAGTCCTTCAAAAATCATTCTAATATGCTGATTTGTTGCTTAACAAATATGTAATTGATGTTGAAAACAGTTTTTGCTGCTTAATCTTTTTGTGGAAACTGTGATGCATTTTTCCAGGATTCTTTGATGAATAGAAAGTTTAAATTACACTTGTATATATATTTTGCTTCCTACTACATGTTTTCCAACTTGTCCAATTCATGTCTTTTTCCAAAGGTACTATGCTTTAAAAATTTAGTATAGCAACAGTTTTCACTCAGAAATTGATCAATTCTACAAACAATTACTAATAATGTATTGTTTAACACACTTGAATTAAACATGACATTTTGAGGTAGATAAACTAAAATAGCATTTTCTCATAGAACTTACTCCAATAACCTTTTATTTTAGTTTCAACTTGTATGCTTTATGTTATTCTGACTGAAACATGTTGACATGCATATAATATAATATTATATAATATGCGACCCTGGACCACAAAACCAGTCTTAAGTAGCATGGCTATATTTGTAGCAATAGCCAAAAATACATTGTATGGGTCAAAATGATCTATTTTTTGTCAAAAATCATTAGGATATTAAGTAAAGATCATGTTCCATGAAGATATTTTGTAAATTTACTACCATAAATATATCAAAACTTATTTTTGATTAGTAATATGCATTGCTAAGAACTTCATTTGGACAATTTTAAAGGTGATTTTCTCAATATTTAGATTTTTTGCACCCTTAGATTACAGATTTTTAAATAGTTGTATATCAGCCAAATATTGTCCTATTCTAACAAACCATACATCAACGGAAAGATTATTTATTTAGCTTCTTTTTTTTTGATGATGATGTATAAATCTGAATAAATAAAAAAAAAAAACTTATGACTGGTTTTGTGGTCCAGGATCACATATAACATAATATAATATAATATAATATAATATAATATAATATAATATAATATAATATAATATAATATAATATAATATAATACTCTCAGGAAAAAAGGTACAAAAGCTGTCACCAGGTCACTACCCTTTAAAAAGGTACACATTTGTACTTTTTTTTACCCCAAAAGAGTGCATATAAGTACTTTTTTTTTACATTTTAGTACCTAAACGTTACATATTAGTATTTTAATGATA
>NC_133373.1:15213633-15357847 GCF_049309525.1 Garra rufa | reverse complement strand
CACGGATCCACGTGGGAATGGCGCAGCAAGCCGACACTAGCCGTCCTCCCGGTCACCTGTCAGAACTCGGGAAGAGACGGCCTCTAAGCGAAGGTTGTAAAACCTGGCAAAGGTATTTGGTGTCGCCCAGCCGGCAGCTCTGCAGATGTCCGCTAATGAGGCGCCATGTGCCAACGCGTAGGAAGATGCAACACTCCGTGTGGAGTGGGCATGCAAGCCTAAGGGGCAAGGCTCTCCCTGATATAAGTAAGACAGGGAGATGGCTTCTACCACCCAATGCGCCAACCTCTGTTTGGAGACAGCATTCCCTTTCTGCTGACCTCCGAAGCAGACAAAGAGCTGCTCGGTGCGTCTGAAGTGCCGAGTGCGGTCTACGTAGGTGCGCAGAGCACGGACTGGACACAACGATGCTATAGCTGGGTCTGCCTCCTCCAAGGGCAGAGCTTGCAGGTTCACCACCTGATCGCGGAAAGGCGTGGTGGGAACCTTGGGCACATAGCCGGGCCGGGGTCTCAGGATGACGTGAGAATCGCCGGGCCCGAACTCCAGGCACGCTTCGTCGACAGAGAAAGCTTGCAGATCCCCCACCCTCTTGATGGAGGCCAACGCAGTCAGGAGCGCTGTCTTTAATGACAGAAACTTAAGCTCAACTGAGGCGAGGGGCTCGAAGGGAGGTCCCCGCAGGCCCTGGAGGGCGACGGAGAGGTCCCAAGAGGGTACGAGGCGCGGTCTGGGAGGATTGATCCTCCTAGCGCCTCTGAGGAATCTAACGACCAGAGGGTGCTTCCCTAGGGATGATCCATCCACTGCATCGTGATGTGCGGCAATAGCGGCAACATACACTTTGAGAGTCGAAGGGGACAGCCTGCGCTCCAACTTCTCTTGCAGGAAGGAAAGCACTACTGCAATCGTGCATCTCTGAGGGTCCTGTTCTCGTGAGGAACACCAGTCGACGAATAGACCCCACCTCAGTGCGTACGCCTGCCTTGTAGAGGGGGCTCGGGACTGAGTGATGGTTTCTACCACGGCCTGTGGAAGGCCGGCGAGGTCTGAAGCGTCCCGTCCAGGAGCCAGACGTGCAAGTTCCATAGATCGGGACGTGGGTGCCAGATAGTGCCCATCCCCTGAGAAAGAAGGTCCTTCCTCAAGGGGATTTTCCAGGGAGGGGCTGCCGCGAGGGAATTGAGTTCTGGGAACCAGGTCCTGGCAGGCCAGTATGGGGCGACCAGGAGAACCTGCTCCTCGTCCTCCCTGATCTTGCACAGGGTCTGTGCAAGGAGGCTCACTGGGGGAAAGGCGTACTTGGGCCCCGGAGGCCAGCTGTGGGCCAGAGCGTCCCTGCCGAGGGATACCTCGTTGAGGGAGAAGAACTGCTGGCAGTGGGAGGATTCGGGGGAGGCAAACAGATCTATCTGGGCCTCCCCGAAATGCCTCCAAATCAGCTGGACTGACTCGGGGTGGAGTCGCCATTCTCCAGGGAGGGTGGACTGCCGTGAGAGCTGATCGGCTGCACGGTTGAGTTCCCCCGGAATGTGAATGGCACGTAGCGATTTCAGCCACGTTTGACTCCAGAGGAGCAGACGGCGGGCGAGTTGTGACATGCGACGAGAGCGGAGGCCGCCCTGGCGGTTGATATAAGCCACAGTCGCAGTGCTGTCGGTACGCACAAGTACGTGCTTCTGACGCAACGTCGGTCGGAAGCGACGAAGGGCCAGAAGCACAGCCAGCAACTCGAGGCAATTGATGTGCCACTGCAGTCGAGGTCCTGTCCAGGAGCCCGAAGCTGCTTGCCCGTTGCACACAGCACCCCAACCCGTGGTGGAGGCATCCGTGTAAACCACGATGTGCCTGGACACCTGCCCCAGGGGTACTCCGGCCTGGAGAAAGGCAGGGTCTGACCACGGGCTGAACAGGCGGCGACACTGCGGGGAAACGCCAATCCGGAGTGTGCCACGGTGCCATGCCCGTCTCGGGACTCGGTCGTGTAGCCAGTGCTGAAGCGGTCTCATATGAAGCAACCCCAGCGGCGTTACCGCGGCCGCAGCTGCCATATGCCCCAGGAGCCTCTGAAAAGTTTTTAGAGGAACCGCTGTCTTGTGCCTGAATAAATCTAGACATCTCAGCACCGACTGAGCGCGCTCGTTGGTGAGACGGGCTGTCATGGAGACCGAGTCCAGCTCCACACCGAGAAAAGAGATCCTCTGCACTGGGGAGAGTTTGCTCTTTTCTCGGTTGACCTGAAGGCCCAGGCGGCTGAGGTGCTGAAGCACCAGGTCCCTCTGGTCGCATAGCACCTCTCGAGAGTGGGCTATCAGAAGCCAGTCGTCGAGATAGTTGAGGATGCGGAAACCTGACAGCCAAAGAGGGGCCAGGGCCGCTTCCGCAACCTTGGTGAAAACGCGAGGAGAGAGGGACAGGCCGAATGGGAGAACTTTGTACTGGTATGCTCGACCCTCGAACGCAAACCGAAGAAAGGGCCTGTGGCGAGGAAGAATCGAGACATGGAAGTACGCGTCCTTCAGGTCGATGGCTGCAAACCAATCCTGGGGACGAATGCATGTGAGCATGCGCTTCGTCGTGAGCATCTTGAACGGCAGCCTGAGAAGGGACCGATTCAGGACTCTGAGATCCAGGATGGGTCTTAACCCACCACTCTTTTTGGGCACGATGAAGTAGGGACTGTAAAACCCTGACCTCATCTCGGCTGGAGGGACAAGCTCGATCGCATCCTTCGCCAGTAGGACTGCGACCTCTGCACGCAGGACAGCGGCGTGGGTGTCTGAGTGGACACGAGTGTGAAGGACACCTCTGTACCTGGGCGGAGCTTTGGCGAACTGAATCGCATAGCCGAGACGTACCGTCCGTATCAACCACCGCGAGGGGCTGGGGAGCTGAAGCCAGGCCCCCAAGCGCCTCGACAGGGGTGTCAAGGGAACGTTGACCGACGTGACCGTGGTGGGGCAGCCTAGGGGGGGAACAGGAAGGGGAGACAAGCTGCTCTGAGCAGGGCCTACCTTCTTCCCAGGTTCCCGCGCTGGCGAAAGACAGCTCCGAGTCCGGCTCCGAGAGGGCATCCTGGTGCCGCCCGGAACGGGAACACGGGGCCGAGGCCCCGGAGGTGAAGGAAATTGCTCTTTTATTGAAGTTGTGGGTACCGCCGACCCGTGGGCCGGCGGCAGCGTTAAAGTGCACAACAACCCCCGGCCCTCCAGCGGGAGCGGGGACGTAGATGTTCTCGTCCCCTGAAGAACAAACTTCTCCACCTCCGGGTTGCCCGCGTCAGGGACGTTTCGCGGCTCTTTTGCGGGTGTTCTTTGCAGGTCCCTGAGAGGCGGGCGGCGCCGCACCCCCGCGGCCGGCTCGACGTCGGGCCGTCTCCTTCTTGGGTTCAGCAGGCGACGGAGCAGGTTTGGTGGGGGCCGCGGGGGGGCGCCCTCGGCGACGAGCGGGGGGAGGCTGAGCCACCGGCGGCGGGATGCCGCGGGGGCCCTCCCCAGGAACCAATCATCCAGCCTAGAAGGATCGGCCGGGGGCGCCTGGGGCACCTCCAAACCGATCCCCCTGGCGGCCCGGAGGAGCATAGCCGATAGCTCGACGTCCACCTCAGACGGAGCGGCCACCTCTGGAGGGGGCCGCGCCGCCGAAGCGTCCGCCTCGCCAACCGACTCTCCCTCTGATGCTGCGGTCGACATCTCATCCTCCGCAGGAGCACCGAAGGAGACGCTCAGCCCGCTGGGCGGGGAAGCGTACTGCTCCGGGAACTCGACGGGACCACGCTGTGTGACAGAAGACCGCAGGGCTTTCTGGGCCGGCGGTGCGTTCTGCACGGTGACAGTTAAGTCCCCCCCGCGTCTCGCCGCGGTGGCCGAAAAGCATTGACGGCTTAACGACAGACCGCGAGAGGAAGGCGGGGGGAGCCGCCTCGCGAACGAGCGGCGGGACTTCAGCGTGCTCATGGTCATGCATTCGCAATGAATGCATTCACCATCCATGAACGCTGCCTCAGCGTGCTCACTCCCCAAACACGTGAGGCAGTGATCATGTCCGTCCGCAGGAGGGAGGAAACTACCGCATCCTGAAGCGCACGGCCGAAAAGCCATTCTGAAAAGAACGTCTTGCGGCCGCGAGAAATTGCTCTTTTAGCTCCCGGTCTGCCCAGGGAAAAAGCCGCGGGGCGGCTGTGCACTCAACGGGACTTTCTCGCTGGAATGCAGTGCGGCTGTAATGGCCGTGAAAACGGCAGCCCGCAGGAGATCGCTGACGGCCGCCAAACAGAAAGCTCTTTTAGTCTTGGCAGCACGTCAGGAGAGAGAGCAGGAACTCTTTTGAAGAACTCTTTGTAGTAGAAGTCTCGTAGAGAGAGAAATAGCAGGCTCAACATCAGACGGATCTGAAGCGAAGAAGCTGTCTGACTGGCGCATGACGTCGCTATTTATACCCGTATGTACGGGGCGTGGCGCGTCATGCAAATGCCACTCGCCAATTTTCATTGGCCTTTTGTATAAGGCTCAGAGATGATTGGATTCTAAGCGAATTCCCATGTAACGTCGAAGTGATTCGACTGAAGGGGAATGCCTATTATAATGAATACAAATAATTATTGCATTTTAATATTTTTAGCATTAAATAATGTCTTATATCTATCTTAAACCAAGCTTTTTGTCACATCCCCGAGGCACTTCACTGAGTTTGTACTTAGAAAAGTATTAACAAAATGTGCATAGTGTCAATAATGTAAGCATATATTTGTGTTCCTTTCTTGTCAAGAATACTTTCCTAAAAAAAAAACTGTAAAATATTTGATAAAAAACAGACTTTAAAGTTATGTCCCCCAGTCTCAACTCAACCCTGTCACACTTACCATTCTACGCCCCCATAATAATTAAGACACTGCTCATATGTGACATTATTTTCCAGAAATGACATAATTCAGATCTCTTTAACATTCGGTGCAGAAAATGCTTAGTAGTATCATACTTTTATTCATATTTTTGAGGCATATTTTAGTCAGGGAAGGTACTGTCAAATTTAACATCTCAACCCTGTCACAAAAAATTAAGATGGAAAATTATTATTTTAATCCATAAGTATATACAATGTTATATAGAATTTTATTGCTGCCATACATGGTCTACTCTCCTAACTACAGTGGTGTGAATAAGTGTTTGCCCCCTAAACTTAATAACTGGTTGGGCAACCCTTAGCAGCAACAACTGCAATCAAGCATTTGCGATAACTTACAATGAGTCTGTTACAGCGCTGTGCAGGAATTTTGGCCCACTCATCTTGGCAGAATTGTTGTAATTCAGCCACACTGGAGGGTTTTCGAGCATGAACCACCTCTTTAAGGTCATGCCACAGCATCTCAATAGGATTCAGGTCAGGACTTTGACTAGGTCACTCCAAAGTCTTCATTTTGTTTTTCTTCAGCCATTCGCCCATGCAGACCATTTTTGCCCAGTCTCTTTCTTATGGTGGAGTCATGAACACTGACTTTAGCTGAGGCAAGAGTGGCCTGCAGTTCTCTAGATGTTGTTGTGGGGTCTTTTGTGACCTCTTGGATGAGTCATAACTGCGCTCTTGGTTTTGTTTACTTTTGTTATCTTTGATTAATATTTAAATTTGTTTGATGATCTTAAACATTAAAGTGTGACAAACATGCAAAAAAATAAAAAATCATTAAGTTGGCCAACACTTTTTCACACCACTGTACATAAGGAGCACTGGCTCAACCAAGTCACAAATATATGTATTTCTCATTGTTACAGGGTTGTAAACTTGTGACGGGGTTGAGTTATTCACTTAATTTATTAATATTTTTAATGAAAAATATGCAGATATGTGGGCATGTGTAACGGAGGCCAGCTAGTAGGTGCTGTGCAGGTAAACCTCACTCCCGATCTCAAGAGACGCACTAGCATCCTTGTTAGTGCGTCCGCCTCCCGTGCCGGAGACCCGGGTTTGAGACCCGCTCGTAGCAGGTGTGGTAGGACCCGGGTGTGAGGGGTTATATTGGTGCCGTGACCCGGATTGGGAGTGAGGTTTAGGGGGGTGAGTGTAACGGAGGCCAGCTAGTAGGTGCTGTGCAGGTAAACCTCACTCCCCGATCTCAAGAGACGCACTAGCAACTGACACTAGAGGTTGCAGCCTTTAGCCTCCTTGTTAGTGCGTCCGCCTCCCGTGCCGGAGACCCGCTCGGAGCAGGTGAGGTAGGACCTGGGTGTGAGGGGTTACATTGGTGCCATGACCCGGATGGGAGTGAGGTTTAGGGGGGTGAGTGTAATGGAGGCCAGCTAGTAGGTGCTGTGCAGGTAAACCTCAC
Source organism: Garra rufa (assembly GCF_049309525.1). Taxonomy (NCBI): domain Eukaryota; kingdom Metazoa; phylum Chordata; class Actinopteri; order Cypriniformes; family Cyprinidae; genus Garra; species Garra rufa. The sequence continues at coordinate 15,351,525 of NC_133373.1, read as the reverse complement.
TCCCCGATCTCAAGAGACGCACTAGCGACTGACGCTAGAGGTTGCAGCCTTTAGCATCCTTGTTAGTGCGTCCGCCTCCCGTGCCGGAGACCCGCTCGTAGCAGGTGCGGTAGGACCCGGGTGTGAGGGGTTACATTGGTGCCATGACCCGGATGGGAGTGAGGTTTAGGGGGGTGAGTGTAACGGAGGCCAGTTAGTAGGTGCTGTGCAGGTAAACCTCACTCCCCGATCTCAAGAGACGCACTAGCAACTGACGCTAGAGGTTGCAGCCTTTAGCCTCCTTGTTAGTGTGTCCGCCTCCCGTGCCGGAGACCCGCTCGGAGCAGGTGAGGTAGGACCCGGGTGTGAGGGGTTACATTGGTGCCATGACCCGGATGGGAGTGAGGTTTAGGGGGGTGAGTGTAACGGAGGCCAGCTAGTAGGTGCTGTGCAGGTAAACCTCACTCCCCGATCTCAAGAGACGCACTAGCGACTGACGCTAGAGGTTGCAGCCTTTAGCCTCCTTGTTAGTGCGTCCGCCTCCCGTGCCGGAGACCCGGGTTCGAGACCAGCTCAGAGCGGGTGCGGTAGGACCCGGGTGTGAGGGGTTACACATGCACATATGTTGACCCAGAAATAAGGGGACAATATGAAAAAGAAAATTCAAATTGAATGCAATGTATCCCTTCAAATGTGTTACAGACTGCAACCATCACACCTTGTCACATTGATATTTTCGTAGTAGTTGAAAAAAAAAATTATATTCCAAGCTGAAATGTTACCAAATCCTTGGAATGACCCTTATACAATACAGATTGTTTTAAAACAGCTTTACAGTGAGCTTTACAGAGTGTGATATAACTGTATTTAGGGTTATGGGGCGATATAAGATCATAGCTTGTTTGGATACAGAAATAAGTCTTTCATGATGACTGATGGTGACTGTCCATGCAAAGTACCAGTGATGCTGTCACTAATGGGCAACTGTCCATGTGTCACACTGGATGAACATGTATCATATACAGTTTACGTAAGCATTAATTGCACTATGCAAAGTCATGGCAACAACATCCCAGGGCCATGTGCTGAAACATCTCTTTCTCAAATATCCTTCAGTTTGGTGGGGTAGATCAGAGCTCCTCAAACTTTCAATCTATCTTAGATACAGCACTAGCAATATGGATAAAGTATCCCATTCAAACAAGTAACAAGCAATGTTCCTTTAAAAAAAAAAATGGGTATCAATTACAGTAGCATTATCATTCATTCATTTAAATGATTATTAAATATTGTGTATTCTATTAGCTCTGTGGGAACATCTGCGGGACAACGGCGTAATACAAACAATTTTGGATAACGTATTGATGGATTTGATTGTGGGTAAGTCTAAATTAGTTGTAAAATTTTTATCTTGCCCTTTAGACACACCAGATTTGGTCTATTATATCAGGAAATAATGATTTTTCTGTTAGTTTTAGGGCAGGATATGCAGTGTATTGCATGTTGTAATCTCTGTGTAACTTCCTTTGTAAGTGTGTCTTAGCACTGCTGGTGTCATAAAAAGGTCTGTACAGCTGGCTGGTGGACTGTAAATATGCTTTGGGTAAAGTGGCATATTAAAAAAAAAAAAAATGCTGCAAATATAAGGCTTTGATATACAACCTTCATTGTCTTTTTAAAACATCATGGGACACTAGAGCTTGTCAAGTTGATCAACAGATTCTCTATGTGAAAAGTTGTGCAAAAAATGTATAAAGTGCAAAAAGCCACAGATTCCGACTGATGTGTGACCTGCTGCTCTGCTGGCCAGGAGGGTATTTGTTTTTTCAGTTCACATTCTTTCCATTCAAAACACTCCTTCCCCGCAGAGGAGGGCAGAAGAGGTGCTCGTGTCCTGCTGTATTGTCGCCGGACCCTGGAACTGTATTGATCCCACGTCTTTCACATCAACATTCTGAGCATAAATTCAAAAAGGTCTAGGGAGTGCACTATTCTAGTGTTCTGAAATTCAAATTCCCTCAAAATCTGTGCTGAGAAATTAGCAAATTTTCAAAAGTTCTGCTACTTACATTAGTTATGCGTAAAACAGTATTTTGAAATCTATCAACTGCATTTTAAAATTGACTAGTTGGTGAGTTGCATTATGGAAGCCCTGTGTAATTAAGCTTAATCCGGTTTACCAAAAATCTGATCAGAAATGTCTCATGGCTGATGTTTACAAAACAAGCACCCTTGTGACTGAAAGCAGTTTTAATGCACTAAACTTTGTTACATATAATAATCAGTGTACTTTAAAAAAGTAATTAGTTACAGTTACTAGTTACTTCTGAGTTATGTCATTATAAAAGTAACTAATTACCAGGGAAAGTAACCATTGTATCACTTTAAAAAAGTTCAAATATGTCAAATAACTTGGATGACCCAATATTAAATATGGTAAATTAATAAAACATTGTACACAAATCTACACTATTTTAATATTGCTGTGGGACAATGTGAGAGACGCCTTCCAGGGGCTAAATTTCACGTTATTGGGGTTGCTTCAATCCACGGACATGAAAAACATCTCCTGACAACACTGTAAAACCCTCTAGGGTTGAAGACTGCATTGATGCGGTCTGTCTTGTTTTTTCTCGATGATTTCAAAAAGAACTAAAAATACTCAGTCAATTAGAATCTGCAAAGGGTCTACTTTTATTTGTGTATAGTCATAATAACAAGAAAACAATGTGCTTTTCTAAAATAAAAATAAAAAAACAGGGTGCCCTCTCCGCCGTCTTGGTCTCGGTCACCTCTCTTCACAGACATAAATAAAACAACCTGAATCTCCGTGAATGCTTGCCTCACAGACATGAGAAATATATGTATAGAAAGCGTGACATGTTTACTTATCAATGAAGTAATTTTCTTCGAAAACAAATATGCTCTGATCAAGTAATCTGTATGATAACAACGCGAGCTCCAGTTTTTCCCGTCTAAACTCATCCCTAATGTAATCATGCCTACAAACAGCGCCACGGCTTTTCAAATTTTATACATCCATGTGAGACACATGGACATGTAGCTAAACAAGATTATTGTAAAAGTTCATCTGGGCTACTTTTCATTTCTGGAAGAAGATGCACTGAGAGGAATAAGCCAGAATTTACCTCAGAAGAAAAACGTGAAGTAACGTCGCATTTTAATGTCGATAACGGCTTTGTAACGTGGGAAACCGTAATTTGTTTGATTACTCATTACTGAACAAAGTAATGGAACTAGTAACACCATTTATTTTTAACGCCATTATTCCCATTACTGATAATAACTGATAAATACTGAATACAGTACAACAATACAATTGAATAATAGATTTATCAGAAAAAAAACAAGCCTCTACCTAAATTTTTTATATATAATTCACAAAATTCACTGCAGTTTCCAGCTGAAATCAACACTAGTGGGCATAAAACACTATTTTTTACACAAGTTATGATTACAGGGGCATTATTAATTAACAAATACTTATTTTCACACAATTCCTTGTAAAATACTTTGTTATAACCTCATAACATACTGCATGATTTGTAGGGATGTCACGATCAGGTTTTTTGTTATTTGATTTCGAGTATCTGCCGATACCGTGTCCCGATCCGATACTTCTATAATACATAAAAAATAAGGAGCATCCTGGATCTGTTTCTTCGCTCTTCTTTATTCTTTTTTTATTTAATTCACCTTATTTTAACATTCAACAACTATTTAACAAACAGAGCACTTCTGTGAGGTAGCTTGAACAATCAAGTAATAAATTACATAAATTCTTCACTTCTGGACATTAGTGCAACAGTAAATATAAAAAAAGTCTAATATAAAAACAAATAGCACCTCAACTTAAAATATCCGGCAGGCATGTAAACGAATAAAAAATGAAAGTGCCACAGTGTTTGCTGTGTTTCTGTGTGGAGTCAAGAGGTCTAACTCTGTGCCACCGCATAACTATAGATGTGTTAAAAATTAATGAGAATATCAGAGCTCGCAAAATTTCAAAATCTCTGGTAGCCCTTCAGGCAGGTACTCTTCAGATTTTGGTAGCCCGAAAATTAATTTAACTAGCCCAAATTAAAAGAAGACTTATTTTTTTTAAATATAGAAAATCAGATAGGAGTCTAAACTTAATCAAAAAAATTTTCAATACACAAATATAAACAAATATCAAGGAAGGAATATTATTTCACTATTTGGTATATCTGCAGAATTTTTAAATATCAATTTAAGGCAATTTATAAATCGAGTATATCATTTATTATATTTATTTAAAACATAAATATTATTGTCTTAATTGTTTAGTATTTTAGAAGGCACATTAACTTCCTTCACATTTACAACTAAAATAAATAAAATGCATAATGCATAAAAACATAGCATAAAAACATAGGTCGATAATTGCAATCATTTGACCATAAACAGCTGAAAAAAATGTGGAAATAAAAATTCACTCTCTGCCACGAGGGGGATCAGAGTAACTCAGAGCCATATGGCTCTGGCTGAAATACTACAGTTTCCCTAGTAACGGCTGTACACAAAGCAGCATTAACGTTGTTTTATCAGGCATGAAATGAAAATGCCAACGATACGTTTCTGAGGACAGTCGGTTCACTTCAGATTAGTGATGCTCCGATTGATCGGCCACCGATCATGATCGGCTGATATTGGCTAAAAATAGCTTGATCGGCGAACCCCAAAAGCGCTGATCAAAAAAGCCGATCACTTGACGTAAATTACTCGCGGGACTTTTTCACACGTGCATGCATGCCGCACAGGTAAACAACAGCAGAGCGGAGCTTACCAGTGGCAACATGAGTACTAAATTCTTTATTAGTTTTGTAAGGGTAGTCTTGTTATTGGGCATGTGACTAAGTCGTGTACAGAGTGCTGACTAGTTTTGGCGGAGAAGTTTAAGTTTACTTTTGGTTTCATTCTCTGCTATCTTCAGTGAGTGGTAAATGTGTGTGCTTGAATGTAAATGAATGTATCTTTCTATACCCGTCATATTGCAATAATGTTATCGCTGTATGTCTGATTGTTGTCATCAGTTCATATTGTAGTTCAGTCCATATAGAATGAGGAGAAACGGTGCGCGTGTAATTCACGTGCGTATGTTTAGCACCATTTTATCGCATCGTAATTATAATTAACGCATATAGATGTTCATGAGGTGAATGTTTATGTTTCCTTTATACAGACGGATTCTGATATATCATATTTAATTCAGCCTAAACCACATTTTACTACCTTTATCCTAATGACTGCAATGCTGGGTAATATAATCCTTACATCATCTTAAAAAGCAGCTACAAATAACAAGCAAAGAACATAGCCTAGTCTAGTGCAAGGTGCACTTTAATATAAATAAATCTCTTACCCATGCGGCGCGTGAAGGCGACGTGGCCACTCTATGCGTGTGTTTATATCATGACAAGTTTCTGAAGCATCCTAGAACCGACTCTCTGCACTGCATCGCTAAAGTTAGGCGCCTTTTTTACGGATAATAACATTAAACGTCTTGCTATCGTCAAACCCTGCTGAAAAAAACAGCATATGCTGGTTAGGTATGTTTTGGTGCTGGGATGCTGGTTTTAGCTGGTTTATGCTGGTCCTTTGCTGGTTCATGCTGGTCCTTTGCTGGTTCATGCTGGTTCTTTTGCTGGTTAATGCTGGTCCTTTGCTGGTTTATGCTGGTCCTTGACCAGCAACATGACCAGCATAAACCAGCAAAGGACCAGCATCAGCAACTGGCGATATCTCTAACTATCGTCGATACACGATACTATCGTCTACAACCCTAACTTGGTGTTTCTTCAAGATCTTGACTGTAGCCTATTTCTACAGTTTTTCTTTTCAATATAGTTAATTCAGAGTTAGTTTCATTTCAACAAATGGTGCAAACTCTGCTAGATTATAGATCAAAGATTCCCATTCCCCTGCCATTCTGTGATCGGCAGTGATCGGCAATCGGCAGATCATGATCTTGGTGATCGGTAATCGGTGATCGGCCCCAAAAATGCTGATCGGAGCATCTCTACTTCAGATACATTCATATAAAGATATCTGTGCCGCGTTTTGACTTTGAATAAATATGCGCACTGCACGTTTCAATGACATCATTGCCTTTTGAAGTTTAATCCAGCCCTATCGCCATTCTCGTCTTTCCGTCCCCAAATGTAAGACCTGCTAAATTATAATTAAGACTTTTCTTATACTATTTAACATATTTAAAACTTTTTATGGCCTTAAATTTGATACAACTAAATTGAGGAGTTTAAGGACCTGCATCTACTTTACGATAGCCCGTCGGGCAGGCGGGTGAAAAGTTTTGGTAGCCCGACTGGAAAATACAATATCCCCGGGATGTCGGGCTAGCGATTTTGTGAGCCCTGGAATATATATACATATATATCCGAGTCCTGATTGGGAGGTAACGGCCGATACCGATCGAGTCTGAAACCACGTGATCGGGCCCGATTTCCGATCACGTGAACGGATCAGGACATCCCTAATGATTTGTAAACTACTGATTTTGACGTTTGCATCACATAACCAACTGTATATGGCTTGTCTGACCAGGTCCATATGTAAAGTTTAGTAAACTTGCTCATTGGCTTACCTGATACAGCATTGCACTTGTGACACATAGAGCTTGAGTATGAGTCCAGTGAAACACGAATTACAATGAAAGAGCTGAAAGACTTGTATAGAGATAAAATGTCATTTTACTTCACGTTTGTGTATGTTAACACTATAATTTTGGTTTAGGGTACACTCTTAAAAAATAAAGGTGCTTCACAATGCCATAGAAAAACCTTTTTTTTAAAGACTTATTTTTTGGCATTTTTGCCTTTATTATGATAGGACAGATCAGATATGAGAGAAAGCAAAGTGGGAGAGAGATAGGGGACAGGAAGAGGAAGGGTCCTCAAGTTGGGATTCAAACACAGGACGCCCTGAGCGCAACAGTACTGCATATCCGTGTGCTGCCCACAAGACTATCGGTGCTGACCAGTAGAACCTTTTTGTCTAAATGGCTCCATAAAGAACCTTTAACATTTGAAGACCCTTTCTGTTTCACACAAGGTTCTTTGTGGCGAAAGAAGATTCTTCAGATCATAATAGGTAAGAAAGAAATGTTTTTTTTTTAAAGAACCTTTGACTGAATGGTTCTTTGTGGAATCAAAAATGGTTCTTCAATGGCATCTCTGTGAAGAACCCTTTAAATAACCTTTATTTTTAAGAGTGTAGGGTTTAGTGTAGTATGTTATTAACGCAGTAGCCTACATTATTTTTAAATGCGCCATTGACGTGACATTCATTCACACATAACAACCAATGTAATGCCAGATTCACAGTAATCTCTTTTTGGGAAAATTTAACGGGGTCATAAACTGAGAAACCAAAATTGCCTTAATCTTCTGACATATAAAAGCTTGTTGTACTATAAAAACATCCTCTCTTTGTCGTTAGTCTAAAAACAGCTAATATTGAAGGTAGTCTACCAAAACGACAGCTTTTGGAATGTTCTACTCTATGATGTAATAGTGTGGATAAGCACCGCCTCCACAGAAGAAGATCGACGTCGCTGCCTGTTTAGCCCCGCCCACTGATTTGCGCATAGGCTCTGTCCCAAATGGAACAGTTCATGTGCATTTGCGGTCTTATGGTCCAAAACACCGTAGGGTGTGCCATTCGTCATTTTAGCATTCAGAAGGGTGCTCACGAGCGCCCCCTTTGTGGCCGGTATGCAAAATAAAAAAACAATGCTATAAATGGAATCTAACTGCTATAGCATAACATACTGCTAGTATAATATAGTATGCCTGTTTATCTGACACATTTCAAATCGCAATGCACAAAATTAAACGTGAGTAGTCAGAGACATCTGAGTTCACATACTTATTTTAATATTTGCTATATTATATTATTTAAGTATTTTTCCAGCTTAGCAGCTAAACTAGTATGCTATAATCATGCCAATGGCAGCAAATGAGCTAAAAATATAAAAACTTAAAAAACACACAATTCTAAAACAGTCAACTTTACTGTTTTTTTTTTAAACAGCTAATTAATTAGCTGACTATTCTAAACCATCCTTAACAAGGAAGTTCAATGTCAACAAGAAGACTAAAAATACAATTAAGAAAAATTATATAATAACACTATCCATTAAAACTAAGTTAGTTCCTAAATCTTTTTTGGGAAAAGTAAAAAAAGTAAAACGCATTTAGAAAAGATTTGAATGATTTTTTAGCTATTGATTTATGTGTGGGTGAGTCACTTGCTGTAAAATCTTCCTATCTTTAAATCAATCGATCTAGTAACCATGCAAACTAAACCTGCCTGTTGGAAACAAGGATGTAACCAAATATTTGAGATACTGACTGACCCCTTGTCTGAATTTTCGGCCAAACACATCTGCATCAATATCTATGCTGGTTACGGTCCTGTTTGGTAATACAGAACTCTGGGCTGATAATTACAGCACGAAACTTCCACTAGACTAATGGATCAGGTTAGCTCAGTGTACTAAGCTGATACCACAGACCGCAGATAGTAAACAGTTCCTTGTTTACAGAGTGTCCTGCATTGACAATAAGGTGCTGGCAGGCTGGTTGCTTAACTGATGATTAGATTACTCATGGCAAGTGTACACAGTAACCTGATCTACAGTATAGCAGACACATGAAACAGACCTGAGCATGGATGTGTCTGATAAGAGAAAACGCAGTGTACATGACAATGGAAAAATTAATTAAGTTGTTCTAGTTTTTGTGAATCCTAAAATGGGGTTGGGATTTTAATATGATTTCAGTCCATTACATAATGATCCAAGTTCAGTCTATAAGAACCCTTGTGAAAAAGAAGTACACTTTATAACTTTATTAGAATAGACTTAAGTGTGAACCTGTTTGTAAAATGTAATGTTTATTGGAAACATAATTGTGATTTAATACAACTGTTTTAAATTTTACATTTGTATTATTTTCTCTTTTTTATAGTCCAATATAAAATGTATATAGTACAAAATGTAATGTAGTTTCTCAATCAATGACCCCATAAATAACTAACCATAATATTATACAAGAATTACAAATAAATATTTCATGTCATTTTAGATTAAGTACAGCCAGTCACACTGCAGGACAGTGCTGTCACAGCTCGACATGTCATGTCAGCTCTATATTTCCTATTGCTGAGACAATGAAGCAGAGAGACAAAGACAGATGAAGACTGGTCACTGAACATGGTCTGTTGGTCTTCTTCGGTTGAATTAAAAGACCTCGTACAACCCTGTTCTGTCAGTTAAGTGTCTGATTCTTCAAGAGCCGTCCAGTGTCACACATGTAGTACACTGCCAAGCTAAACCAAAGCCCACAGATGTCTCAATGCCTCTAGGAAGTCTGACTTTTTCTGAAGGTTGTGTAAAGTACACATAAGCTTTCTGTGTCCCTGCTGGAAAATCCAGTTTGAGCTGGTCGCAATGTTTTGGAACATAGTAGACGTGTTCTGGCTGGTCTTTAAGATGGTCATTTGCTTGACCAGCAACCTAAAAAACACTGCAGCCCCTTAGGCTAATATGAGAAAATTGTATGATTTCTTGCTGGTCCACATTGGTCAACCAGCCTGGACCAACTTTGACCATGTTAGAGCAGTTAACTGCCAGTCTAATTAGCAATTTAGAGCAGCTAAAAGGCGGTTTAACCCAGCTAATGACCATCCTAGAGTAGCTAGAATGCAGTTAGCAGTTCACAAACACACCATCTTAAACTGGGTTTTCCACCAGGTTGTGTTATTTAAATACTCCTAAAACGATTTACAAGGTTGCTACTTGTCAGAAAATAATTAAGTGGATTAATTCAGCGTTTGAAATAACAAAATATTATGTGTATGTGATATATGTGGTGATATTATACATTAAATGTCTACAATTCGCGTACTCTACTAATCAAACTGAGGTAAATACACTCACGACTCCCGGAGATTAGTGTACAACATAGGCGACCAAGAACTCATTTATGATTGTTTATAATCATATTAGGACAGTCTTGTATGAGAAACATGAACAAAATGACAGCAAATATAAAGTTTTATATAAGACAAATTAACAGACACGAGATTTGAATGTGTGACATACCTATGGTGGTAATAACCGTGATGGCGAAGTAAAAGGAGCCCGCGAACCTCCACTGGACCCCAGCCTTGTGCGGCTTCAGCTGAAGCACGACCCGCTCCAGCTCGTCAAAATTGAGTTTGCTCAAGTTGTACTTGTCCATTAGCTCTCGCTTTCGATCGTCCAGGATCTTCTTTTGGGTGATCTCCATCTTGGACTCTAAAGCGTCAAAAACAGCCGCTCCGACGAGCAAATAAGTGAAAGTGCAGATGATTAACACGAGGGTCCTGATGTTTTGTCTCTTCATGGTCAGAGCGAATGAAATGAGCCGCAAACTTTGAGGAGTGATGGTGATGAGGAAGCACCGGGCTGTTTCATTGCGACAGGGCTCACTGAGCTGTTCCTTCAGCACCACGGGTGCACATGTGCCTGTTGGGTCAACACATCTCAGCCGTGTTTCATCTTCATAACCTCCCATTGGTACAAAACAGGCAGTTGATTTACAGACTGATTTTAAAGGGACCTCTGAAGATGGAGCTAAACGTATTATCTATAATAACCTCATTTTATGTAGATTGGGTTTAGCAAACTTGAGGTAAAGTAGGGCAAATAAGAGCAATGAAATGTAACAATGGTTCATAAATAAATTTGCATGACATCACCATAATGGAGGTGATCAAGCTTCAACATCTAACTGACAAGTACATGAAAACTTGATTCTAAAACACTTTTTAAAGAATGTAATTATTCAGTGGTAACTTGCATTTGTTACCTTAAAGAGCTATTTATACCTGATTTAGCGATAAAAATTAACCCAGCTAATTTAGATGTTATAATTTTTTAGTTAACATTTTTTCAGTGTAGCTTTCAGGTTAAAGGGACTGTTAAAGTTGTTCCAAACCTGTATGAATTTTGTTCTTCTACTACCCTGATAGCACGTACATCACAGAGACGTCTATTTGACGTCTGCATTTACATTTGCAAGACATATTTTTTAAGTGTTTGCTCATCTGCAATACATCTATAGGACATTTCCTTTTAGATGTCAAAGACATCTATTAGATGTTTATGATTTAGAATGTATCTAAAACTGACAACTTACAGACATCTGTCAGATGTTTGTATACAGCAGATGCTTTCCAGATCAAGTGATCTTTAACAGACATCCTACAGACATACTTTACGTGAGCTATCTGGGTATATATAGAAGAAGATATTTTGAAAAATGTGGATAACCACACAGTTCTGGTCCCCATTTGGTGGCCAAATTTATAAGAACACTAGTATTTTCACCAGCTAAAAAATGGTTTTAAGTTAGTTATTTCTATCTTTTGCTGTAGTGTGTTAGTAGGAAATATCAGTTGTAAACATCCAGTGAGATTTTTGTTTGCACAAGGAGTCTGACAACAGTCAGTGCTTCACAAAGAGATCTGATCCCATCATCATCCAGTCTGTCTGAAATGACATGAAGAAACAGAACAAACTGAGACAGACTAAATCCAGCAGAACTGTGGCAACATCTTTAAGATGCTTCTAAAAACATGAGGATGCTGTCAAAATAATGTCATAAATATATTTTCTTTATCAATTAACTAATATTTAAATCAACATTGGTGTGCCCACGTTTTTTCAGGTAGCTTTGCAGGTCACTCATAAAAATAAAGGTGCTTTAAAAGGTTCTTCACAGCAATGCCATAGTAGAACCATTTTTGGTTCCACAATAACGATCCATTCAGTTGAAGGCTCTTTGAAGAACCGTCTCTTTCTTACCTTTTTTAAATAATCTGAAGAACCTTCTTTCGCCACAAAGAACCTTTTGTGAAACAGAAAGGTTCTTCAGATGTTAAAGGTTCTTTATGAAACCATTTAAACAAAAAAGGTTCTTCTATGGCATCGTGAAGCATCGTGTAGGTCTTTTGAAGCATCTTGGAGACGTTGCCACAGTTCTTCTGGATTTAGTCTTTCTCAGTTTGTTCTGTTTCTTCATGTCATTCCAGACAGACTGGATGATGATGGGATCAGATCTCTGTGCGGCACTGGCTGCTGTCAGACCCCTTGTGCAAACAAAAACCTCACTTGAATGTTTGGAAAAGTAAACTGATATTTCCAACTGACACACTACAGCAAAAGATAGAAATAACTGACTTAGCTCCTGAAAATATTAGTGTTCTAAAAAAAAAAATGTCCATACTAAGTCAATGGCTGCATTGAACTATTTGTTTACAAACATTCTTCAAATTATCTTCTTACGTTCAACATGAGAAAGTTATACAGGTTTGGAACAACTACCCTGGATCCTATCCTATAAAGGTTGGATGTTTTGTGATATCCAAACTTGTGCTACAGCACATGGCTGAAAGGGATTTTACATGGTTTCTAGTTACAACCTGCTAGTCATGAACTGGTTCAAGCTGATCTAGATAATGAATTAGCTGGACTACCGTGTTGTTGGGCTGAAATCAAGCTGGCAGACCTTAATTAAGTTGGTTAAAGCAATTAAGTTTCCTTTCACCAGTAACATACCTATCAGCAAAACTTTAAATTGAAGAGTGACGGACTTCAATTAGGGTCACACAGACTTAACGATACTGTAATTATTATAATTTTATAGAAGAAATTTGTAGTATTTCATTGTTTTAAGAACACTGCCTCACTCAGCTTAGGATCTATCCCACAAAACTATGCTCAAATGTCCATATCACATTAAAATTACCGCACCCTATCATTCAAAAAATTACAACGCTTTGCAAAAATTCCATTGATGTTGATCAATAATTGAGCCTAACGTAATGACCTCTCTTTGTATTGTTCATTCTAATTAGATTCCCTCCGTTTCCTGAAGGATGCGGTAAGTGAGACTAAATGAGTTAGGAACGTGATACTGTCAGCTCAGATAATCAGCCTCGCTGGCTCTGCCCAGATTCCGACAACAGATATCACAGATATTCCACCAAAATCAACTGCAAAATAGAGCCATCTTCATCTGAATGGAAAGCAGTGTTGTATTCATCATTTTATGGTTTATGTTGATATGGCAATTCAAAAAACATTTCTCGTTTCTTATAGTGAAGTCATATATAGGCTAAAAATGACAAAGTTTGTGATGTTTATCATGATCCATAATGGCTGCATCATACATAGGTCAAATGACTTCCACTCTTCCCTGTATATCGTGTTTATATAATTACTAAATGTCAGGTAAATGATTAAATGTACATTCGTCGACTAACCATGAGAGGGCGTGGTTGTGTAATATATCCATGCACCAAAGCAGACGCAAGCTCTTTTTATGCATATTAAGGTCATAATGCACCAATTCATGTGAAATCCGACAGAATGCATGCAATAACAAATAAAGCCTTGAACCTTGATGTTGCAGCATATTTTGCAGCCACACAGTGTGCATATTTCTATAGTTGTTTTGCCATGCAAATTACAGCCAACACATTTCCAAACCAGTGTTTACCTTAGAATAAATCTACCACACTTTAACGTGTACTTCAACTTGCAATGTCTATTCGACATATCCAAATTAAAGTTTGAATCCCCAGAACAATTCAAAACACGGTTGGCCTAATTTACCACATGTACAACAGCTTGTCACAGGGGCAGTACTCTCAAAGGGACACCTTACTATTTATCCTCTAAATGGTTCATAATAGCCTACTACCATAAGAGTACATGTTACTATCTTAAAGGTACACTACTTTAAATTACTAATATGCGCTCTTTAGGGTAAAGAAGACCTTCTTTATACCTGTATAAAGGTGTCTCACTGAGGATACTGCCCCAGTGGCAAGCAGTTGTACCCCTAAAAGTACAATCTTTGCACTTTTTTTTTACAGCAGGCTACTCAAAGCTCTTACTGTTTTAAAAGTTAAAGCGTCAGTGAAATAAAAGAAGAGCTGTTCCAAACACGGACAGCTAGGATATACATCGCATATCGACAGATTAAAGGTACTTTCAGTGCAACCAGTCTTCGCCCCAGCTCCTTCTCTCTCTGGTTGAAATATAATTACACAGAAGCAGAGGGCATGTGCTCCCGCTCATGTTACCTTTGGTTGACTAGACTGCAGCTGGGCGGTCCTTTAACTACACGAGCTACAAAGTCACTAGAGAACAAAGTTTGAAATGAGTCCCTGCAAAACAAACCTGTGCAACGCACACTGAGCGCACGATCAATAATGGATTCAGCCAAGCGGGATGAACACATGAGCGAGCACGCAGCCAACCTACTGGGGACAGGACAGCGGTCTAAACGGACACAAAGCGCCACAAAAACAAAGTCAAGATACTTGAAAATCCTCTGTGCGGTAAGCTAAGTCTCTTGGGACACTACAGGGGACATACAAGCAGTTTAGTTACTAAAACTAGGTTAAACAAACAACCCATGACAGAGTCAGTGCTACACATTTAACTTGTAATCTTAATAAGGATAAATATTTTATTTTATTTATTAATTTGAAGATTTAAAGAAGTTTACATACAGCATATTTCCACAAGAACACTGTATAATACAGTATGGATAATTAAGTTAGATAATGAGACTTAAGTGCCACTTCAAATCAAAACAAGAAAAAGATGTGTTTTCTAAAATACATGTGTTTATTTCTAAGAGAATTATATTGTATGTTTTTCTGCTGTTAAAACTAGGCTGTTTTAGCATCATTAATCAACAGGACTCCCACGACCAATGAAAACCTGGAAACAAATGTGATATCCAGGCCAGAGAAAGTCAACAAAGTGAATATAATCTTAAGAGTTCATGGCAACTTGCATTGTAATCAAGAACAATGGGAAAAGTCATGGAAATTCATTTATCCAACAGAGCCGGAACCATGTTTTTTTTTTTTTTTTTTTTTTTTTTTTTTATAAAACAATACTGCACTGTCTAAAGCCTGAGAAAGCCAAAAAGCAAAGCTGTGAAAACAAGTAACAAATGACTGCACTGGAGCTTTGGAGGAAATGTTGGTCATTACCTCTAGAAGCCAGCATACAGTAGCTCATTGTATAATGTAGCGGTTCAGTATCTCTTTGAGTTTAGCTATTCGAGAACAGCAATCCATCGTTTTGATACTTCTTTTTATCACAAATGTGCAAATTTGTGGATTGTGTGTGCAATATTTAATACCTTGATGATGTTTTTAAGCAATACTAATGTATTTGACTTAAAATGCATCCTTCACCTCATTTAAAGTGATTGTTCACTCAACAATGAAAATCCTGTCAGTGTTTACTCACCCTCAAGTTCTTGCAAACCTGTGAGAGTTTCTTTTTTCTGCTGAGCACAAAAAGTCAATGGGAACCAGAAACTGTTTGGTTACACGTTTTTCAAAAATCTACATTTGTGATCAACAGATTGAGGGAGAGAAGATGATGACAGAACTTTTGTTTTTGAGTGAACTATCACTTTAAGCGAATAGCTGCAGTCACCAGCAGGCTAATGGCTTGTTATGCATTTCTGTATTAATCATTAGTTAGAAGTGTTGTCTAGGAAGAAAACTTTCAAATGCTTTCAAAATGCTAAAAAGAAAAGCCCTGGTTTTGATCTAAAAGTTGCATATTACCTAATGTTTTCCTAAACTTCTGATCTCATATTTCAGCAACGCTTTATTTAAACTGAACAAAAAGCTTAGAGGGAATGAAAAGTGTGTGCAAATTTAGTGAAATCACACTTCCATTGGTTCAGTGCTCAGTGTTTTTGAAGATACACCTAGGGCTGTCACAATTATGAAATTTGCCTGACGACTGATTGTCTAAGTCTCTAAGAAATAATTACGATTATGATTATGATTATTAATTTTATGCTTTAAGACATTTGGTAATTATGATTATGGCAATTAATTGTCTGGCTTTTTTTCTGAATGCTTTGTGAGTTGTCACTTTCATCTTTTAACATTAAAGTAATTATACATATATATATATATATATATATATATATATATATATAAATATAGCATTTTTTCCACCAGGACACATTCAGTAGATAAAAAGTGACAGTAAAGATTTAAAATGTTACAGAAGATTTCTGTTTTAAATAAATGCTGCTTTTTTTGAATAATCAGAATATGCAAGCTAAAAAAATGATGGTTTTCACAAAAATATTAAGCAGCACAGCTGTTTCCAACATTAATAATAAGAAATATTTCTTAAGCATCAAATCAGCATAATAGAATGATTTCTGAAGGATCATGTGACATTAAAGACTGAAATAATGGCTGCTGAAAATTCAGCTTTGCATCACATGAATAAATTACATTTTAAAAATTATTCAAATAGAACAATGTTGTTTTAAATTGCAATAATATTTTAAAATTTTTACTGCACTTTTGGTCACATAAATACAGTCTTGATGAGCATTTAAAGAGATTTAAACTTTTGAACTGTGGTGTACAGTATGTGTCCACAGGAACTGACCTTTTCTTAGTAGTGAAATGCCAGCACAAAGACCTACAAAGGCTAATTTCTGCTGATCATTTTTCCAAGCAGGATGTATTTAGCAACATTTATGTCAAAGAAACTTTTATTATTACACTATTTCCTAAAAAAACAGCAAATTATATCTATGCAAATCTTAACTGAATCTTCTAACTTCAAGTTTTGTTCTCTTGTTTTTTGTTTCTTTATAGGTCCTTCTGCTTGGCTTGCTGGCTTTAATACTCACAATCATATTTATACTCAAACAACGTTGCAGTAATGAAGGTATCTCAGGTAAAGGTAGGTCACCATTCATAATCTTTTTTCATATAATGGTACATTATATTACATATGCAGCAGCTATTATCACCCTTTAATCTATTGTGTAATGCCTTTTGGAGTCATTGAGCTTGAAAATAAAGCCTTGTATCATTATATCCACATTAAATTTGAAATATCATACCGTCTACATGCTTTTTATTTTATGTTTTCTAGTTACTAATAGCTGTAGATATCGCTGCTTGTCCAGAAGTCGTGACTCTAATGCAGTGTGCCACTGTGACGCTGCGTGTGTAAATGAAGACACCTGCTGTCTGGACTATGAGGAAGTGTGTGTGGAACCAAGTAAGTGATTGCATGCATCTTGTTGCACCATTTCTCTTCAGATTCATGAACGGTCTCTGATTTCATGACTACATAGTTCACTTTTGACGTCAATGCATTACTGAATGCTGATAAAGCAGTAAAAGAAGAAAAAGTCATCATTTATTCACCCCCACATCTTTCAAAATGCACATGACTTTCTTTCTTCCTTAGATGCTTCAATAACAATGAAAGTAAATAGTGACTGTGTGAAATTTTAGTCTATTCCTGACATACAACAAGGCTTCAGAAGACTTCATTTAAATATAGTAAGCTTAGAGGCACAAGGATGACTTTTGTGAAGACTTTTTGTCATTTTGGGAGCTTGGCAACCCCATCCACACTGGTAAAACTTCCTCTTTTATGTTCCACAGTGGAATGAAATGCAAGGATGAGTAAATGATGACAGATTATGCTGTTATTTTCATATTTTAAGTATTTGATTTACACTGTACTTGCATATAATATAATATCAATTAAATGAAAGACCACTTTAGTATATTTCTTAACACACTTACAGTGTCTTGCGAAAGTATTCATACCCCTTTATTTTTTCCCCACATTTTCTTACAGTATGTTGCTGCCTTATGTTAAACTGCTTTATATTACTTTTTTTCCACATCAGTGTACACTCCATACACTATAATGGAAACAGGTTTTTAACATCTTTGGAAATTTATTACAAATAAAAAACTTAAATGATTCCATTGCATAAGTATTCATACCCTTATCTGGGACAGTTAAAATGTAGTTTATGAGCATTCATATTGCTTGTAGTTGTCACTACACTTTGAGAGAATTAACCTGTTGCAAATTCAATTGAATGGGTATGATTTGGAAAGGCACACATGTCTTAATATAAGGTTTAACAGCTGAAAATGTATAAAGCAAGCCCTAAGGTAAAAAAAAAACAGTGTGCATTGAGCCACACATGAACAAGTATTCAGAAAAATTCTGCTGCATTGAAGGTCCACAGAAGCATGTAGTCCCCATTACCCTTAATGGTAGAAGTTTGAAACAACCACAACTCTTCCTAGAGGTGGCCTTCTGGCCAAACTAAGCAATTGATGGAGAAGGGCTTTGGCTAGAGTGGTGATCAAGAACCTGATGGTCACTTTAGTTAAGCTCCATGAGTATGTATGCAGATGGGAGAAACTTACAGAAGGACAAACATCACTGCAACACTCCACCAATCTGGGCTTAATGGTGGGGTGGCAAGACTCCATTCTCTCCTCAGTGAAGACACATGAAAACACACTTGAAATTTAAAAAAGGACTCGAAGGACCCTCGGATTGTGAGAAATAATATTCTGTGGTCTGATGAAATTCAACTCAACTCAACATTTATTTATAAAGCACTTTCAAAACCATAGAAATGGACCAACGTGCTGTAAAGAACGAATTAAAACCATAAAACAACAAAAAACAAGCAAACCAACACAACATAACATCAATATAAATCATACAAGAAAATCACTCACATTAACAGACCCAATCAGACACCAAAAGCCTGATGAAAAAAAAAACCAAGCCTTTTAGTTCTTTTTAAAATTGCCCATGGTTGACGAAGCCTTTATAAATATCCTTCAAAGTTTGGGAGCTGCAACTGAAAAGGCACGGCCTTCATTACGCCTTAAACGAGTCCATGGAACAGATTGAAGTAAATTTTGAGAGTAGCGCAACAACTTTGATATTGATAAGGTGACAGCATATCCTTTATATACCTAGGAGCCTGATTGTGCAATGCTTTGTACACCAACATTAACACCTTGTTTTGGATTCTATAATTGACAGGCAACCAATGGAGAGAGGTCAGCATGGGTGTAATATGATCCCATTTTCTAGTATTAGTTAAGAGTCTCGCAGCAGCATTCTGCACATACTGAAGTCGGGTAACTGATTAGTCACTTAAACCTAAATATAAAGCATTGCAATAGTCCAATCTTGTGGAAATGACAGCATTAATGACAGATTCCAGATCCTTAGTTGAAAGCACAGGTTTCAATTCAGATAACTTCCTCAACTAAAAGAAGGATGCTTTCACAACACTGTTTACCTGATAATCAAACCACATATTAGAATCAAAAATTACTCCTAAGTTCTTCACAAAACCATGCTTGTTGTTTGACAATAAGCCACAACTCTCTGGCAGATCATTCTCAGTACAATGCCATAAATCTGTCTACAACCTCCTTAAACAATCGTGATGGGGAATATCATAAAATGAGGTGGTTGGCGTTGGATGCACAATGATATCCTTCAGCTGAGCAAGAGAAATGAATTCAAATTTGCTTAAACAATGAGAAGGATTTACTGAATCAACTACAGCATTTCCTACTGATAAAATGTTAGAACGTATATTATCAACCTTATCCCACACAGGTCTTTAGATGGAGTTGGAAAGATATTAATAGAATATAATTAAATTCCAAGCATCATGTTTGAAGGAAACCAGGTACTTCCCATCGCCTGCAGAGTACCATCCAACACAGGTCTTTAGATGGAGTTGAAAAAGATATTAATAGAATATAATTAAATTCCAAGCATCATGTTTGAAGGAAACCAGGTACTTCCCATCGCCTGCAGAGTACCATCCCAAAGTAAAGTGTGCTGGTATCAGCCTCATGCTGTGGGGCTGTTTTTGAGTGGCACAGACTGAGGGACTCGTCACAGTAGAAGAAAAGCTCAGTGCACCAAAATATTGAGATAACCCTAATGAAAACCCAGTCCAGAGCATTCAAAACCTCAGGCTAGGCAGAAGGTTCACCTTCCAACAGGACAGTGACCCTAAGCACACAGCAAGAGTGGCTTATAGACAACTATGTGAATGTCCTTGAGTTGCCCAGCCAGAGCCTGAGCTTGAACCCAATCAAACATTTTTGTAGAAACCTGAAAATGTCTGCCAGACCCCGTCCAAGTTGACAGAGACAATTGACAAATTTGGATGCGCAAATCTTGTTGCGTCATACCTACCTGTAAAGGTGCTTCAGCTAAGTACTGAGTTAAGGGTATGAATACTTATGCAATGTACATATTTCAGTGTTTTTTTATGAAGCTGTGACGATTCTGTTTTTGCTTTGTCATTATGGTGTATGGAGTGTAGATTGATGTGGTAAAAAAAAGTCATTTAAAGCGATTTAACATAAGGCAGCAACATAAAATGTGAAAAAAAAATTGCAAGGCACTGTAAGTACAGATTGATGTTCACGTATACAATAATGTTGAATTAAAAGCTTTACTTTAAAGTACATTTTCAGTAGTGATGTACTTAAGTCCTACTTAAAGGGATAATTCTGTCATCATTTCACTCACCCTCCACTTGTTCCAAAGCTGTATAAGATTCTTTCTTCTGTTGAACACACACACAAACACAAATTGTATTTTGAAGAATTTTGGTAGCTACCATCAACTAGTTTGGAACAACTTGAGGGCGAGTAAATGATAACAAAATTAATTTTTTTTTTGGTTAACTACCCTTTAAAGGTTGTATCAGCGATTTCTAGCCTAAAACATAAAGTGTCAATTTCAGCTGACCTTTCATCACGATCCGCTCGCTGCCTGCCCCATAAATTGTCTGTGAAAAAACCGCGTCTCTCTGGTCAGCCTAGGGTCCGAGATATGCCAAAAAAACAATCGGCACTACCAACCTTTCCACACATAAACAAACATTGTTCCAACCAATCAGCGTCAGGGGTTTGGTGTTGTGGTCTTTCGCTCCGCCTCCCTCACATCCCTGCACCAGTAGGAAAGTCCACAACACCAAACTCCTGACGCTGATTGGTTGGAACAATGTTTGTTTATGTGTGGAAAGATTGGTAGTGCCGATTGTTTTTTTGACATATCTCGGACCCTAGGCTGACCAGAGAGACGCGGTTTTTCCACAGACAATTTATGGGGCAGGCAGCGAGCGGATCGTGATGAAAGGTCAGCTGAAATTGACACTTTGTTTTTCAGCCTAGAAATCGCTGATACAACCTTTAAGTTGGTCAAAAATCTATTGGTGATTGGATATTAAAGGGGGCATCGGATGCCTATTTTCCACAAGTTGGTATGATTCTTTAAGCTCTTCATGAAATGTCTGCAATATACTTTAGTTAAAATCCCTGGTTGAAAACAGCTCTGTTCACAGCAAGTCATTTTGGTGCATGCCTCTTTAAATGATAATGAGCTACTGCTCTCTACCCTTTCTACAGTTTTTTGTGTATTTGGTGGCACACTAGCATTAAAAAACAAAGCTAACACTTTTACATTTAACCACAAAACACCTGCATTGCTTACAAGACGTTGTCGCTACAGCTGCTCGAGTGCAAAAAAATGGTACACAGTGTACAACTGGCTGAGGATGGAAATATTCTAATAAGGGATAGTCCATCAGTGGTCGTGGGCGGGGCTTAAGCAATATGACGTCATAATGCTTAGAAAATCAAAACGGCTTGATTTAAGACTGTTTAGGTTTTTGGGGAATAAAAAAAGAAGTGAAAGGATTTTTATCATGGTAGGGTTGTTGTGTTCACACACTGCTAAGACATTTATATGCAAACACCATGTAAAAGTGAATTTTGCATATGTTGTCGCCTTTGCTTAGACCTGCATTTAGAGCTGGCCTCTTGTAAATGGATCACCTGAGAAAGTTGTTAATTCAAGGTGTGAACTCTCCCGTGGGTCATGGTAATGTTATACTCATTTGTTTACTTCGAGGAAGTGTTAAATTATGTTTTGTTTTTTAGAGGCTTGGCAAAGCAGCTGTGTTCGTGCATGTGTCTGAGATAGAAAACGAAAAGAAAAAAGGAAGTTATATTTATAGTATGTGAACAGACACTGACCATTCATTCAGGGCTGTAACAGCCAAAAAAAAAAAGTCCTGCAAACATTGGAAACAACATTGGTCTGTTTATACCATCAACACCCACCTGTTGAAATTCCCTCAGTGAAGTGTTAGTGCTCTGTGGTTTTCTGTGAGTTTGGGCTTAAAGTCCCTCCCTGTAGTTTTTTTTTTTCCTTGATGTTTTGAATCAGCTGTACTTTCCAGCACAGTAGCCGAATGTTCCTCCCTGAGGCGCCTGCTCTGTGCACTGCATGTGTGGGATGGATGGATTTTGCTTCCATTTGGTAAATTGCATATAAAGGATCAGTGACTTTTGGTCTGCTGAGAGACAGACTCTTTTCCTGTCTCAATGTCTCCTCCTGTCTCATTTTTTTTCACATGTACAATACTTAAGAAGTTAACTGCCGGTAAAACAGCTGCAGCTATTTATATCATACATGCAAAAACCCACAGACCTACATTTAGAATGCCTTTTGTTGCTTTATCCAACATCTTAGTCCTATATAAAGCTTTACAGATACCGATATGTCTCAAGATGAGCACTTCTACCAACTGCAAACACACGTGTGCATAATGTTTATCTTGCCAGCAAATGCTAGACCTGGGTGTTTAAAAGAAAATTTCTTTATAAATACTTACTCTGTACTTACTCTCATGTTTCCCAAACGTCTTTTGTCTGTGGAATACAGTAGTCAGCATTTGAAGTGGATCATCAAAGTTGTCCTAAAACCAAAACAATAGCTGTTTTTGTTAGGACAACTTTTATTAACTTTTTTGATCCACTTTACTGCTATATACTGTATTTTGAAATCTTCCATAGATTAGTCGTGCAGTTTTTGCTGACTTGCATTCCTCAGATCAGTCATGCTGACTTGCATTGTATGGACAAAAACATTTTCATCTAATTCTTTTGAATTTAAGAAAGAGTAAATCAGGGATTTTTTAAAGATGCATGATATGTGGGAATCATTATTTGAAAGCAGAACAACCAAGCAGTTTTAAATGATAGAAGTAAATTTTCTAAAGTGTCATAAATGTTAACAAAAACTGTTGCAATCAAAATTCAATCCCCAGAGACTGCAGTACTTTACAGATATAAGGACTTTAAAAAATGCATCTGTAACACTTTACTGGCATATTAAAAGCGATTGTGTCAATACATAATGTAATATTTATAATATAAGATTTTTTTTTAAATAATACAGCTATGACACAAGTATTCAACCCCTATTCAACATTGTTGTTTTTTAGTCACTTATTTGTATGGTGGGAAACAAAATGGTCTTAAAACACCATTAAACCTTTAGAAACTCTTAGAAAACAGAATAAGCTGTAGCGGTTACACATAAATACAATTAGCCCATGCATGTGCTGAAGTAGCAAATATGACTAATAAGTCAACAGAGCAAATATGTCAACAGAGGCTTCACAAAAGCTATAGAGACACTATAGTGAAGCAAAAGTTCAATTACTACTTGAAGTCGGCTACATAAAGATTTCCAAGTCATTAAAAATTCCTGTAGACACAGCTGGTTGCCTTTGAGCTTAAAATATGTTGAAAAGAAAGCAGAAAACCTTTGAGGATGTGAAGAAAAAGCACAATATCATACAATGTTTGATCAGAACAACTGAGGAAATGCAATGTATAGCCAAAGACAGAGTGCAGAGTATAAGAAGAACACAAGGCAATGGCCTTCATGTTGGGGCATCTTGCTGAATGCCACTCTTGACTAAGAAGAACATAAAAGGCTGACTTGAACATGCAAAAATTCATTTGGATAGACCTGTGGAGTCCTGGAAGAATATTTTATGGAGTGATGTGACACAACTAGAACTTTTTTGGACCCATGAATCTGCGGTATGTCTGGTCCAAAGGCAAAGCAAATGAGAAGAAGAACCCCATCTCCGTGGTCAAACATGTGGAGAACTTGTTATGGGGGTGTTAACTGTTGCAGGAAGTAGAAATCATGAATGTATGAAGGACATCATGGATTCTTTGAAGTATTAGGCCATATCGGTAATGCCTTTGGTGTAAAGACTGAAGATGATGATCAGTGGACTTTCCTGCAGGACAATCATCCCAAAGTATACATCCCAATCTGCTTATGCTTGGTTCAGGGATTGGTCCTAGAATGTTCTTGAGTGGCCTGTTCAGTCTCAAGATTTATTCTCATTGAAGATATTTTGTTAAATTTGAAGAAGGCAACGTGGCAATATGAAAGCCTAAAATTATCAGTGATCTGGAAGCTTTCAGGCGAGGACTGGGCCAAGATTCCAGTAGGGATCTGACCGAAACTTCTAAGCAGCCCAAGCAGTGTTAATATTGGTGGTTTTAAACAATTAAAGCCTCTGCACCAATTTTGACTTTTGGGAGTTAATAATTTTGAACATTTAATGTTTTTTTTATTCATCGACTTTACATTTTTAGAGTTACTCAAATATGTATTAATAAACTTTCTCTAATAGTATACTAATACCTTTGTTAAAATTGTTTTCATAAACTTTTGTTCTCTGCGCCAAAATGTCTTGCAGGTCAAGGGGGTTAAATAATTTTGATCGCAACTGTACATATACATTTAAAAACTATTAGAAATGACAAAACAACAAAATTACTAGAATTACCTGAAATCAAAATGAAAACAGAAAATATTAAAATGTATTGTTCATTGTTTGTTCATGTTAACAGCCTTAACTTATAGTCAACAATTATTTCTCGTTTGTTCAAGTTTGAACTCTGCTTTGTTTCATTGTCTGTGGCACTAATGCCTGACAGTCTGAATGAATATTGCTGTTTATCATTGTGTTCCAGGTAAGCGCTGGACATGTTCTAAATTCCGCTGCGGTGAGGAGCGTTTGCTAAACAGCCTCTGCTCCTGTTCCGAAGACTGTGTGAAAGTGGGTGACTGCTGCTTCAACTACAAGAACATATGTGAAGGTACATGACATGCTGCATATTGTGTTAGTTGTATTTATGTTTCATGTATCTGTTTCATTGAAAGGTTTATAGTGCCTGTGAGGTTGTAATGGATATGAAGGATTTGTCTTTGAAGTTGTTTGGGGCTGGAGTTCATCTTCCCTCAGCAGGATATAGAGAGCAGTGAAGCTTCCCTAAATGGTCTTTTCATAGCCAGTTGTTTTCCTTGGAAATATTTTCACAAATGGGAATATTCCAGGTCACTTTTCAGGTGTGTTTGGACAGAATAGTGTCCAAATAGCGATATAGCATCACTTTTGTTTTATACTAGCCATCACTTATTTACTCGAATAAATAGGTTTATATTTGAAAGTCAGTTTATGTATTGAATCTTAAAGTCATTAACATTTTCAGTTTTATTACGCTGTAAAAAAAAGATTTATGTTGTCACACTATAGTAAGTTGTCAAACTGGGAACCTGCCATTAAGTAACCATATTTCAAAGACAATAAAAGTCATAATAAAATTACATATAAAGATGTACTAGAAGGAATAGTTTACCCAAAAATAAAGTGCAGACCAGCAGTTGCTGGTCCCTTTTGACTTCCTATTTCTTTCTCATTCTATAGAAGTAAAGAGCAACCTGTTTGGTTACCCAAAATAACTTCTTTTGTGTTCAACAGAATCCATAAATCCATACAGGTTTGGAATAATTTGAGGTTTAGTAAATGCTGAGAAAATGTACATTTTTTGGGTGAACTATTACTTTAAATTACAGTTAAAGTCAAAGGTTTACATCCCACTTTCAGAATCTGCAAAATGTTAATTATTTTACCAAAATAAGAGGAATCATGCAAAATGCATGTGATTGTCTATTTAGTACTGACCTGAATAAGATATTTCACATAAAAGATGTTTACATATAGTCCACAAGAGAAAATAAAAGTTGAATTTATAAAAATTACTCCGTTCAAAAGTTTACACCCCCTTGATTTTTATTACTGTAAATCTGAATGATTCACAGTTGTGTCTTTTTGTTTAGTGATAGTTGTTCATGAGTCCCTTGTTTGTCCTAAACAGCTTTTTTTTTTAGAAAATCATTCAGGTTCCACAAATGATTTGGTTTTCCAGCATTTGTGTGTATTTGAACCATTTCTAACAATGACTGTATGATTTTAAGATCCATCTTTTTACACAGAGGACAACTAAGGGACTCATATGCAACTATTACAGAAGGTTCAAACACTCACTGATGCTCCTGAAGGAAAAAAAAAACATGCATTAAGAGCATTTGAAGATAAGGGTACATTTAACTTATTTTGTCTTATGGGAACCATGTAACTATCTTCTGTAGCCTTTGAAGGGCAGTACTAAATGAAAAAAATATTATATATAGGCAAAATAAGAAAAATATACACATCTCCATTCTGTTCAAAAGTTTACACCCCCAGTTCTTAATGCATGGTTTTTCCTTCTGGAGCATCAGTGAGCATTTGAACCTTCTGTAATAGTTGCATATGAGTCCCTCAGTTGTCCTCTGTGTAAAAAGATGGATCTCAAAATCATACAGTCATTGTTGGAAAGGGTTGGAAAGAGTTAAAATACACAAAAACGCTGAAAAAACAAATAATTTGTGGGACCTGAAGGATTTTTCTGAAGAACAGGACAAGCAAGCAACTCATGAACAACTATCACTCATTCAGGTAAGAACACAGTATTAAGAATCAAAGAGATGTAAAGTTTTGAACGGGGTAATTTTTATATATTCAACTATTATTTTCTCTGGTGGACTATATGTAAACATCTTTCATGTGAAATATTTTTTTTTTCCAATCAGTACTAAATAAACAATAACATGCATTTTGTAAGATCCCTCATATATTGCTAAAATAACATTTTGCAGATTCTGAAAGGGGGTGTAAACTTTTGACCTCAACTGTATACTTAAATGGGTAAAAAAAAATCTGAAATAACTTGTGATAACTTTTCTGTGTGA
Source organism: Garra rufa (assembly GCF_049309525.1). Taxonomy (NCBI): domain Eukaryota; kingdom Metazoa; phylum Chordata; class Actinopteri; order Cypriniformes; family Cyprinidae; genus Garra; species Garra rufa. Next base: position 15,324,608 of record NC_133373.1, on the reverse strand, counting down.
CAACCAGCCCTGATTTCCACATTTCCTAGCAGGATATTTGTGTGAGAGCAAAAAAAAAAAAAAAAGAAGAAGAAGAAAAAAGATTTGGCTGTAGTTGAAAGCACTGCATCTGCTCTTCGAATCCTCTGAAAACACAAATTGTTCACATATGACATTTGTTAAACACAACAGGGAGCACAGAGCACAGATTTAAGATTCCACATGTCGGCTGTGTTCACTTACAATTCCACTATCTGACTTATTTCAGTAATGCTAATGTACACAACCACAGCCATGTTTGTTCCTGCCTGTGCATTAGCTGCTGACAGCTAATTTCTATCACTTGAAAAAGGCTGTCTGGACTGTCAGTTGTTTGTATAATTAGAAGACTGTAATGAAGTTCCAGTATTCTGTTCTGTACTTTGGCTTCAATCCAGTTTGATTATGTTTGAATGTTTGTGGTGCTGTTGTCTTATCAAGGCTAACAATTTCCCCCTTTTCCTGCTTTTCAAAACTGAACTGTTCTTTGTCACCATTTCATTTCTCATTCTCACCGTTAAATCAATGGAAACTTTAGAAAATTTAACACTAAGGGAACAAACACACCTGGCCAGAGTTTCAAGTTACTATTAATACTTCCTTTCTCTTCCTTCTTTTCTTCACAGGTGAAAAACCTTGGCTTGAAGAGGACTGTGAGGACATCAGGACTCCTCAATGTCCTGTTGGGTAACAGACTTATGTTTATAAATGAGATGGCTCTGTATCAAGATCTCAATCAGGTTAATATAATTAACTCCAAGCTTAGGAATTAGCATCTTCGTCTATAGTTAATGAGGCTTTATTGGTTTTCTAAGCACATTGTGTGTTGGCCACCACATCCCTTTGACAGTATATTGTTACCAATTTTCAGTGTTAGGGAGTAACTAGTTGTATGTAACTGTGTTATATATTTTAAAGGGGTAATGAACTGCCTTTATTATTATTTTTTACTGTTCAAGGTCCCCTTATAATGTTATTTTTATACATCAAAAACATCATAATTTTAATTTTCTGTCCTGTTTTGACCACCCTCATCAGAATTCTCTGTTTGAATAGGCATGGTGGATTGTAGACTCAGAAGTAAACGCTCACTCCTATGATTGGCTAACGCTTGCGTATGATTGGCAAAATGCGTAAATACTCAGTACATATCAAACAATCTGTAATAACAAACAAAGTAATAGTGACCACATTATAAACTTGTGTGGCACAACATTACTGTCAGATCCAATATAGTCGTAAGCACAGCATTGTCTTTAGGGTGTGTTCACACTTGTCATGTTTAATTCGATTAAAATGAACTCTGGTGCGATTGCTCTGTTAGTGCGGTTTATTTGAGTTAGTGCGAACGCTGCCATCCGAACCCTGGTGCGCACCAAACAAGTGGACCGAGACCGCAAAAAAAAATGTCTCGGTCCACTTCCAAATGAAATCTGGTGCGGTTTGAATGAAATATGAACATGACACAGACCAAATTCTTCTAAATGAACCAAGAAAAGCAAGTAATGACAAGTTGCAACGCTATGTGACATGATTTCACAAAGGGAACATGCAGTGTATCCAAAACAAAATGAGCACAGGGCAAAAGTGGAGCAACGAGGAGGTAATTTACAAGCTATTTACAAGTTCCCAGGTGGTGAAAATAAAATCATATACATGCAACAATGAGCACTCTTAGTCCAGCAGACAGCATTGGGTGTATTCAACTTAAAGTGGCGCTGAGCAGACTAATCATTGAATGCACCTTTTTGCTTTTGTTTAGAGCGTTCGGTGAGTTCCGTCACAATATATACGTCACTCAACCCGACCAATCAGGTTGTGAACATATCACTATGCCTTTAGGTTCGGCATCTTTAAGTTCACTGTCAAAAATGCCAGTGTGAATGCTGAGAAGACCAGGATAAAATTTTTCTTTTTTGGTCTAGACCAAATGAATCAAACAACCAAATTACAAGTGTGAACACATTCTTAGTTTCAATCTTTTTGAAAAGCCTGCGTCAAATTGTTCCTTGTTTCTAAACAAATCCATGGTAAAATTAATTAAACAAAGGACCAAGTTCTTACTGACTGGGTCTGAAACTTCATTAAATTTGTTTTTTGAGTAGACCTGCATGTTCACCTCTCTTGTTATTTACACTAAAATGCACAAATTGGTGGACAGGGCTAAACAGGCAGTGTTTATCCATACTATTACATCATAGAGTGGCACATTTCAGATTCAATTAAGCTTTTTTTTAGACTAACAAGAAAGTTTTAAGTTCTGATACTTACAGGATGTTTTATAGTACAAAGACCTCTTATATGTCAAAATATTAAGGGAATTTTGGTTTCTCAGTTCATGACCCTTTTAAATACAAAATAAATATAACTGTAATCTGTTATGAAAATCTTAACTATTACAAAGAGGCTTACACCTAATTACTTTATGTAAAAAAAAAAAACCTTGTTGGCAATCACAAAGGTCAGATGTTTCTTGTAGTTGGCCAACAGGTTTGCACACACTCCTCTTTATAGATGCTCTTCAAGTTATTAAGGTTTCGAAGCTGACATTTGGCAACTCAAACCTTCAGCTCATTATGGTCTGGAGACTGGCTAGGCCACTACAGGACCTTAATGTGCTTCTTCTTAAGCTACTCCTTTGTTACTTTGGCCATGTGTTTTGGGTCATTGTCATGCTGGAATACTCTTCCACAACCCATTTTCAATGCCCTGGCTGGGGGAATGAGGTTCTCATCCAAGATTTGAAGGTGAATGGCCCCATCCATCGTCTCTTTAATGCGGTGCAGTTGTTCTGTCCCCTTAGAAGAACAACACACCCAAAGCATAATGTTTCCACCTCTATATTTGACGTGGGGATGGTGTTCTCGGGGGGTCATAGGCAGCATTCCTCCTCCTCCAAACACGGCGAGTTGAGTTGATGCCAAAGAGCTTGATTTCGGTCTGATCTGACCACAACACTTTCACCCAGTTCTCCTCTGAATCATTCAGATGTTCATTGGCAAACTTCAGATGGGCCTGTACATGTGCTTTCTTGAGCAGGGAGACTTTGCGGGTGCTGCAGGATTTCAGTCCTTCTCGGTATCGTGTTTTACCAGTTGTTTTCTTGGTGACTATGGTCCCAGCTGCCTTGAGATCATTGACAAGATCCTCCTGTGTAGTTCTGGGCTGATTTCTCACTGTTCTCTTGATCATTGAAAGTCCACGAGGGGAGATCTTGCATGGAGCCCCAGACCAAGGGAGATTATTTTATGTTTCTTCCATTTGCGAATAATCGCACCAACTGTTGTCACCTTCTCACCAAGCTGCTTAACGAAGGTCTTCCTGACATCCTTGGACAGTTATTTGGTCTTGGCCACGGTGGAGAGCTTGGAATCTGATTTATTGATTGCTTCTGTGAACAGGTGTCTTTTATACAGGTAACAAACTGAGATTAGGAAGACTTCCTTTAAGAGAGTGCTCCTAATCTCAGTTTGTTACCTCTATAAAAGATACCTGGGAGCCAGAAATCTTGCTGATAGATAGGGGATCAAATACTTATTTCACTCATTAAATGCAAATCAATTTATAACTTTTTTTTAATTTTTGGATTTTGTTGTTGTTGTTGTTGTTATTCTATCTCTCACTGTTAAAATAAACCTACCATTAAAAGTATAGACTGATAATTTCTTTGTCAGTGGACGAACATACAAAATCAGCAGGGATCAAATAATTTTTGCCCTAATTTTTGTATGTTGAATAATATTAGTTTGTTGCTTTGCCTATTTTTGATATACACAATGCTTCCTGCTATTTAAAGGCTGTTTAGTAAAGCGATGCTATCCTGATGCTTTTGTGTTAAAATCAATTAAATATCACAGCCAATCAAAAGTGTGTGGGTGGGCTCTTTCTGGAAGCTCGCAACGAAATGTTGTATAAAGTTTATAATCTAATCATAAGTGTGAAATCTTTTTAAGATTATTAAATGTACATACTGAGTGACTGATACCATTTTTGTTATGGAATATGCTTGTTGGTTCGCACTGATTTTGCAGTTTTAACGCACATCTTTGCTTTAGTTTATTTTCAAGATCCAAGGTAAACTATCAACTGTTGCTTTCAGTGTGGCTATAAGTTCAAACAAAATGATATTCAAAGTCCCATTAGACACCTTTAACTTTAAATAAAGCACATAATCATTACCTGAGATTATCACTGTCATATAGTTTGTATGTTGTTGTTCCACGTCACAGAAATAAAAACCGTTAGAAACCACCGTGGCTAGTTAGGAAAAAAAAACGACTAGCATGGAAAAGATACCTTTTGTCATGTAATACGTGTGAAGAGTTGAAAACATCTGTTAGATTAATTTAGAAAAGTAATCAAAAAAGTAATTAGTTACATTACATTAATAAAGCAATTGAAATAGTTACACCACTTTTTACATTTTAAATATGGTAACTTGTAATCTGTAACTTTTCACATTTCCAAAGTAACCTTCCCAACACTGCCAACATTTGGGATGAAATATTTGTTTCCTTTGAAAATTATACCCCTAGCTGCATCTGAAAGCTAAGACAGCTTCCATACTGCAAAAGTTAGCCAAAGACTTAACAAAAAGAGGTTTTGTTTTAGGGTAACTGGTTTTAGACTTCTGTTATGTTTAATGGTCTTGAATAAGTTCAGGAACTCCACATAAACCTAATGATCGTGTCACCCATCATGATATGAGAATGATCCAAAGAGGTTTCTGAAGTTCATTGGAATGAACTGCATTATTTAATTAGTGGCCTAGAAATAGTATTCATTTCATATCACAACACTGTTTTAAAATAGCAGCATTCTAAAACTTTCTTTCTGGGTTTAAAATAGCTTTTAAATCACATGTGGACTCAGAGTTTTAAATGGCACTGTATGAATGCATCTATTTAGATGCACAAAGAGATGTTTAGGCGTGTTTGTGTTTATGTCTGACTCTGGGTAAATGGACTGTGTGGTCAGTGTTGTTTTTCCATTAGCTATAATAAATGTACTCTGAAATACATTCAGCTTTAGCCATAATGGTATTCAATGGCGTAAACACAAATAGACAAATTAAAGAGCCACGTGCTTTAACTTTAAAACCATTTTAGCAGCCATTGCTTCTCATAAAAAATAAAAAAACACATGATTGTGTGTGTTGGGGAGCCATACACTCAATACTGAAAATTGTATGTTTAATGCCATTTTATTTTATAGCTTATTTTTTATAGTTTGGAATTTAATTGACAATAAATTCAGCTTCATGCTTTCTGGATTTGTTTTTTTTTTTGATAATGCTGTTTTGTTTTTGGGAGATGTGTTGAAGCAGGCAGGACTGCTAATATAGCTTTATAGTCTTGTCATTTAAGACGTCTACAGTAAGGCAAACAAAACGGTATTAGAAGGATATTGTGTCTTTTGTAATATTTTGGCACTTAAAGTCTGTTGAATTACTCATGCAATAGCAGTTAAAAGCTTTATGATCAAAATGACAATAATAAATAGAAAATACATTCCATAATAATATTACAAGTTAGAGCATGCAAGCTCTTTCCTATTGAGAGCCTCACGATGATTCAAGACTGTGAAATAAAGCATGTTTTTCCCTGTCGATCTGCTTGTTGAATTTGGCGTTTTGGGTGTGACAGGTCTTTGGGCTTTGCCTGTAGAAATACATCAACATCTGCTGTTCTCTGGGTAAAACCCTGCTCAAGTTTCCTATTGCTATTTTTACCCATGGGCACTCCAACTGAAAGAGGAAGCTACTTTTTTCCATGGCATGACAAGCATTTCTAAAAACTGTCATTTTTTTTTCTGTAGGTTTTCTAAACCGCCGCTGCTTCTGGTGTCTCTGGATGGATTCAGGGCAGGATACATGAAAGCATACAGCAGCCTGCTTCCTGTCATCAGCAAACTCAGTATGTCACATTCACTCAGAGTTTGACTCTGGCTAAAGAATTACGTTTGTCAGATCTGTTAGGTGTATGTAATAAACATTTTTAATCCAGTTTTGTTTAAAATGTCTTAAGATTTGTCATTCTGAAATGTCAGCTCATAAGAGGATTGCTGTATTAAAGAAACAGGTCATTTTTTTATTACTGCACCTGTATATTAAAATAAGTTGTAATAATTCATAAATAATTGTAATTCATTTCGAAGTTCCGTGGATGTCACCCACTAGTTTAAACTATTGTAAAAACTTACGATTCAGTAATTAATCTTGTCTTGTTTCTTCAGGGAAATGTGGGACCTCCACTCCATATATGCGACCTGCTTATCCCACCAAGACCTTCCCAAATCATTACACAATAGTGACAGTAAGTGACAGGTTGAAATTAAGCCACAATTGCTTTTGAAGAGCTACACATACAGTGGCATGCAAAAGTTAGGGAACCCCTTGCAGAATCTAAAGATGTTTACATATAGTCCACAATACAAAAAATAGCTACAATTATAATAATAACCCCCTTTCAAAAGTCAAAAGTTTGGGAAACCTTGGTTCTTAATACCATGTGTGGTTACCTGGATGATCTATGACTGTTGTTTGTTCTGAACAGTTAAACTGAGCACTGTTCTTCAGAAAAATCTTCCAGGTCCTGCAGATTCTTCAGTTTTCCAGCATCGTTTCAATATTTGAACCCTTTCCAGCAGTGACTGTATGATTTTGAGATCCATCTTTTCAAACTGGGGACAATTGATTGACTCAACGCAACTATTAAAGAAGGTTCAAACATTCACTGATGCTCCAGAAGAAAACACAATGCATTAAGAGCTGGGGGTGAAAACTTTTGAACAGGATGAAGATGTCAAAATTTTTCTTATTTTGTTGAAATATAATTTTTTCCCATTTAGTACAGCCCTTCGGAAGCAACAAAAGATACTGGCTTGTTTCTCTGCTCTTAATGCATCGTGTTTCCTTTTGGAGCATCAGTGAATGTTTGAACCTTTTTTAATAGTTGTGTTAAGTCCCTCAGTTGTCTTCAGTGTGAAAAGATGGATCTCAAAATCATACAGTCACTGCTGGAAAGGGTTCAAATATGCAAAAGATGCTGAGAAACTGAAGAATCTGCAGGACCTGGAGGATTTTTCTGAAGAACAGTGCTCAGTTTTAATCAATTTAACAAACAAGGGACTCACAAACAAACATTACAAAACAAAACAAAAAAAAAACATCGTAGATCATCCTGGTAACCACACACGGTATTAAGAACCAAGGGTTTTGAAGGGGTTGTTTTAATAATTTAAGCTATTTTTGTTGTCTTGTGGACTATATGTAAACATATTTTATGTAAAATATCTTACTCAGGACAGTACAAAATAGAAAATAAAGTGCATTTTGTATGATCTGTGTTATTTTGTTAAAATTATTCACATTTTCACAGATTCTAAGGGGTTCCCAAACTTACACATGCCACTGTATGTTTCAAAATGTAATGACATTATCGTTTTTGCTTTCTTTAGTAAGCAGTTTTTACGTGTTTGATTTGAATCACTTACTATTTACATGAGTGATGGTAAGACTATCAGTTTTGAGAAGTGTTCATTTTGGAATCTGGTTTTAACTCTCCAGCAAATTTTTATAGTTCTGCCACCCAGTTGGAGGCCCTATAAAAATGGCTAACTTCAGTTCCAATTGTTGCTTTGTTCCTATTTTCTAAAACAGGAACAAAGTGAAATAATGTTTTCATAAAATGTTTTTAATTTGCAGGGTCTATACCCAGAATCCCATGGAATTGTCGACAATAAGATGTATGATGTCACTCGCAATGCCTCTTTCAGTTTAAAAGCTGATGAGAAATTCAACCCTGTATGGTACCAGGGTGAACCAGTGAGTATATTTACATTCCCTCAGTGTTTTATTTATGCATTTTTTATTTTGTTTTTTCAAAGGTTCTGGATAAGTAATTTAACTGGTAATGTAGTTTATTACCAATAACAGTTACATACTGTACATGGCGTAAAAATAAGTCACAATGAGATGAAAAGACTACTTGTCAGGATCCCAACACTCTTGTTTGGTTTTTATTCTACTCTTAGTGTCGGGATCCCGTCACTTGTGTAACACTTTCTGTTTTTGATTCTGTGTTGTTTTTTGTGGGTTTTGCTTCTGGAGCATAATGTTAGGATCCTGCCATTTCTGTTTATAATTCTGGTGTGGGATCCTGGCACCTACTGTATGCTCCAGAAACAAAACCCATATGGCCTCAGTTTGTGACTCTGCACTCTTGTTTGCCCTGTCACTAGTTTATTTTCCCCACCTGTCAGATGTAATTTTCTTCCCAATTCTTTTTTCTCTGTGTACTCTGTCCTGTGCTCTGCTCTGCCTGTAGGTGAGCACTGTCTTCAGCTTTTTTCCCCACCAGATTCTGGCACAGTGTTTGCGGTTCTGTCCTTGCCTTCCTTTTAAACACTTTCATTTGTTTTACTTTCTCATGGGTTGTTCTACCTTCGACCTTAAGAACAAATAGTACAACTAAAGTAAGAGCAGACTTGGATAAAACTAGTTACCCACCCCCTAGTGTTCCCCTCTTCCAAATGACTAGTGCAACCGTCATTACACTTACAAAACGCTGGTGACCTTATGCATTTCAAGAGTTTATCAACCCAAAGCAAACTTGAAATCTTCAGCACATTATGGCAGATATTGGTCCAGAGCATTGGATGCTGGTGTCTCCAGCAGGCTTCTTACCCAAGCCTTCCTTGATCAATTAGAAAGCCCATGCTGATTGACCATTATTTTTAGCAGACAGAACAGCATTAGCCAATCTAAACTCAATCTAAAATTCAAGAATGCTTCAAGAAATCTTTGTAAATGCAAAATATGCTGTTCAATTTCAGAAATGTCACAGTTAGTCTTGGACTGTGACCATTGCAATTTTTTTAATATTCAATCCTTACAAATTCCTGTTTGATGACCCATCATTCAGATTACTGTAGCTAATATTTCAAGCAATTTTCAGCACAGAGCAAACTTTGAGTCTTCAGCACATTATGCAAACAAATGTCGGTTCCAGAATGGGATACTGGTTTAGACTTCATAGCTATAACCAACAAGATTTCTTGATGAATAAGCTTCATCTGAAAGACTATTTTGGTTAACCATCATTTTTAGCAGTCAGAACACCATTAGCCAACCTAAATAAACCTGGAAATTCATGAATGCATCCAGGAATCTTTGCAAACCCAATGCAAAATGTGTTATTCAGAAACATCACAGTTGGACTGTGACCATCATAACTCTTCAATAACACACCCTTTCAGATTCCTAGTGGATGACCCTTCGAGTCTTGTGTAGGCACTGCTTGAAGAGTCTTGAGGTTCTTTTGGATCCCACTCTTCTGGAAACATCTGGAACCTGATGGAGCAGCTGCTTTTACTGATGTTTCATCATATACTAATTTGAACTGTCAAGAAAAAGAGTGATGGAGTGGAACTTTCTTCAAATTCATGTGGTAGAATTCTTCCAGATTGCTTCCTGTATCAGGGTGGGACGAAAGGAAAGTCACACCCCTCCTCTGGCAGCATCCTTATCATCTTTATCTTTAGAGTTTACCAAGATAGCTGTTTGGGGTTATTGCAGGATGGTGCACAGATGTTTAACACAAATTGTGTTACCAAATTAAGAGCATACTTGGATTAAAACATACAAATGATTATTAAGACTCTAGTGCAAACTTCACGTCATAATTTAAGAAGGAGCTTACAGAAGACTTGTGCAAAATGCAACATATGCTGGTGATCTTACTATCAATTTCAATCTTGAAGTCTTCAGGACATTATGTAAACAGATGTTGGTCTCCACCCCAACATAAATTCTTCTAGGAATTCTTGAATGCTTCTAGGAATATTTGGAAAGTGCAGTTGGGCCTAGATTGATACTATCATAATTCTTCAATAACTTCAATAATCCTTTCAAATTTCTGACCTAAGCCTCCAGTAGGCATTGCTTGAAGTGGCCTGATGTTCTTTTGAATCACACTTTTCAGGACAAGGGTCAAAACCCTCTTGAACCCAATGAAGCCATTTCATCATGTTAAATTTGGTCTTTTGTTGTCATGATAACAAGAGATGGAGTGGAACTTTCTTCAAGTTCTTGTGATATAATTCTTCCAAATTCAATGCATTGTTAATGTAAACAGATGTTGGTCTACAACATGAGATGCTAGTTACTCCAGAAGGCTTCTTAACTAGCTTGCACCAGCAAGGCTTCCTTGGTCAGCCAGCTTCATCAGAGAGACTGTGCTGATTGACCATTATTTCCACCAGTCAGATCCACCACCCATCCAAGTGCACACACAGTATTGAACACACACCGTGAACACACACCCGAAGCAGTGGGCAGCCATATTGCTATTGCTGTGGCGCCCAGGGAGCAGTTGGGGGTTCGGTGCCTTGCTCAAGGGACTCACCTCAGTCGTAGTATTGAGGGTGGAGAGAGCACTGTACATTTACTCCCCCCACCTACAATCCCTGCCGAACCTGAGACTCGAACCCGCAACCTTCGGGCTACAAGTCCGACTCTCTAACTATTACAATTACTAAGCCCCAGTGAGAATTTCAGAATTTAAGAAGGAATTTGTGCAACCTGCGTTGGCATGCGTGCATTGGGATTGACATCATTGAGTACATTATTTATGTAAACAGATGTTGGTCCCCAAAATGAGATGCTGGTTTCTGCAGCAGGCTTCTTAACTAGCTTGAACCATCAAGGTTTGCTTGATCAAACCATGCTGGATGGCCATCATTTCTAGCAGTCAGACCAGCCAGACTAGCTCAATCTGGGAATTCATGAATGCTTCTAGAAATATTTGGAAAGTCAATGCAGTTGGGCTTAGATTGTTACTGTCATAATACTTCAATAACTCAACAACAGTTTTAAATCTCTGGTTGATGACCTATCATTGAGCCTCAGATAATCACTGAAGAGACCTGATGTTATTTTGAATCACACTCTTCTGGACAAGGATCAGTACACTCTTGAACCTTATGAAGCCATTTTGTCATCTTACATTTGGTCTTTTGTTGTCAAGATAAAGTGGAATGGAGTAGAACTTTCTTTAAGTTCTTGGGATATAATTCTTCCGAAGTGTTTTCTATATCAGGATGGGACAAGACCGAGGTCCAACAGCACCCTTATCACCAATATCTCAGAATTCACCAATACCCCTTTTCCACCAAAGCAGTTTGAGTGCAGGTTCGGAGCAAGAGCCTAGATTCAAATTGGTTCTTCGTCTTTCAACACCCAAAGCACCAGCTCTAGACCAAGAAAAGTGGTTTGCAACAAAACATTGTTGGTCTACAAGTAAGAACTGCTTGCGTCAGGGTATGGGGCACGGTTACTTAGACCAAAAAGTTGAACATACAAGTTTGACACATCCTAATTTAAGAAAGACCTTAATGAATGAATGAATGAATGAATGAATGAATGCATTGGAATTAACATCCAAAATGCAACATATGCATTACTATCAATTGCAAAAATTAGAGTCTTCAGCATATTGTTCATGTAAACAGATGTTGGTCTCTAGCATAAGATGCTGGTTTCTCCTGACCATTGTTTCTAGCAGTCAGACAAGCCAAACTAGTTCAGTCTAGGAATTCATGAATGCTTTCAGGAATCTTCAGAAAGCCAGTGCAACTGGGCTTAGATTATTACTGTCATAATTCTTCGATAACACATTGTTTCAAATTCCTGTTTGCTGACGCATTATTGAGCCTCAGGTTAGCACTGCTTGAATAGGCCTGATGTAACTGTTCTAGACAAGGACCAGATCCCTCTTGAAACTAATGGAGTCATTTCATCATCTGACATTCGGTATTTTATTGTCATGATAGCATGTGATGGAGTAGAACTTTCTTCAATTTATTGTGGTAGATTTCTTCCTACTGTTCTGGGTGGGACATGAGGAAAGTCTGGTACCAACCTTATCATCGTTCTCTTCAGAGTTCCCCAAGATAGAGCCAAGATTTAAGAGCTAGCAAAGTTTTTGCTTTCAAGATTAATTTTCCTCACACTCCTTACTGGGAACACTGGTGCTTCATGTTTGTTTCCATGCTTGACTTTCAACCATGCACTTTTGCTTTCCCCATCCATGGTGCTGAAATGATGCAGTGTAAAACCCTCTAGTAGGAGATAAAAGGATTTTTTCTCTTTTTTTTTTTTGAAAAGAGGCAGCTGTTGGCATTAGAAACTAAAACTAATAGTCATTTAAATGTGCGAGGCATTCACATTCAGTGGTATCCTGCATTACATTGAAGACTTGGTTAGTGTCCATTCTATATATTGGCTTTTACAGTAATTACAGACAAGCTTTGTGGTTTCTGACTGTAGGCGTGCATGCTTGAATGTTTGAGCTTCTTCATGACCATGTACTTTGCTATAGTAGAAACCGATATAGTTTTTTTTTTTTTTTTTGTCTAAGTGAACTGACATTGACTGAAATAGGATTGCCAGTTCCTCAACCCAGTGTTATTATAATTAACTAAAACTGAAAAAAATGTGTTTATTACTTAAAATAAAATAAACAATAACTGAAATAAAATATTGATAAACTGAAACTTATTCGATTTCAACATTTCTCTTTTTTGTTTAGTCTAAGTTAAACTACAATAAAATATAAATATGAAAAAAGGAAATCTAAGTAAATAATAATGTGACATTCTAGTACTTTTGTATATGTTTTATCACTGTCTGGCTCGCTCTCTTATCTCATTTTGTTTGTTTGTTTTCTCTTTATTGTCAGTGGTGTTTTATCTTTTGTGTTGGATCTGTTGTCAGCACTCTCATTCAGTTCTTCCTGTGATTGTCTTTAGGTTTGGCTCACAGCCATGAAAAACAAACTAAAAACTGCTACTTTCTTCTGGCCTGGATCCGATGTGAAAGTCAATGGACAATACCCAGATTTCTGGATGAAGTATGAGAGGTGGATATTTACAATGCCTGATTTTTTTTAACATTGTTATTGAGTTGATTTAAGGAGGACTGACTTTAATTCACATCTAAAACTATATTCATATTACACTAAAAGTAATACTTTGAAACAGGTTACACAGATAATGACTCTAAATATGAGCTTCTGCTGAACTCAATAGAAGATATAAGGGTTTTTAGTAACAGCCATCAAAAATTGAGCCCAAAAATTAGTTAAAATAGATAATATATTTTTTTTCTTTTCTTTAGGAACATCCCCTTTGAAAAGAGGATGGCAAAAATCTTTGAATGGTTGCATTTACCTGAAGGAGAAAGGTAATTTTTTTTAAAATCACTGTTTCAGTTTGGTTCTGCCTACACTGTAAAATGATAACCAACACTTGTTACCATAAAGAGCTATTTCTACCTTATTTAACTCATGAAAATGTGTAAATTAATAGGTTCATTAATTAATTTAGGTTCATTCACTGAAGTTAACTTCTATTTTTGACTTGAGTTAATTCATGTTACTTTTTTTTAACTGACAGTATATACTCTCTGTTTTAGGCCAGACTTTTACACCTTATACTTTGAAGAGCCTGATGCTTCGGGTCATCGATATGGACCATTGAGTAGCCAGGTAAACTGAAGACAATTCACAAGTGGAAATTAATTGACAAACTTCAATTTCTGTTTAGTTTGGGGGGCAAATGTCTGATTTAGAATATGAAACATTAAATGAATACAATTGCTGTTGTTTTTTTGTTGATAAAGTTTATGGAATACAGAAAAATTTGCAAAGATTGACTCAATGCACATCAGCAAAGAAGAAACGTAAATGCCAATGAAATTAAAATAATTTCCAAATCAAGAGGGATTTTTTTTGTGTTGCAGGTACTTGAGGCCTTACTAAATGTTGACAGACTTATTGGGCTGTTGATGGAGGGTCTCAAGCAAAGACAGTTGCACAAATGTGTTAACCTAGTTCTGGTCTCTGACCATGGTGAGTACTGTGTGTCTTTCCCACACACATTCATTTTGAAACCAAATCTAAATATAAACGTACACTGGCAAGACCTAAAGGTAGCTGTATTTCAAGTCAAGTCAAATTTATTTGCATAGCATTTATGCAATGCAAACTGATTTTAAAGCAGCTTTGTAGAAAATAATGAATGTGATGTTGATAATATCTTAATATCTTCATGCCTATAGCTTTTAGCAGGACTGGGCGATAACAGTTTACATTTTGCAACAATACAAGCAATTCAAAAAGTTGAGATTTGCTGTATAGTACATATTGCCCTATATCAGTAAATTGTATATATGCGGATAAAATGAGATGATTGATGATATATAATCACATTTTGAAATTAAATAAAAAATCAGGCAGGTGATTTGCTATATGAAATATATTGCATTGCATACCTGATGTAGTGTGTATGCAGATAAAGTTGGATATGATATACATTCGACTTTACATAAAATATAAACGTATAAATAAGGTAAAGTCAAAAAACCCTCTTAGGGAAAATGTGGGATAATTTTTTTGTCAGGTCACAAAATATTCAGTGAATAAAGTGAATATTGACATTTCTGATATTTATTTTTCAACTTTTACCTAATGCCACAGTCATTCAGTAAATATTTATTGCACGTACACTACCAGTCAAAAGTTTTTGAACAGTAAGATTTTTTTATTTTTATTTTTTTTAAGTCTCTTCTACTCACAAGCCAGCATTTAAAGCCTGCAAAAACAGTAAATTTTTATAATATTTTTGAGTATTTAAAATAACTGTTTTCTATTTTTCATATATTTTTAAATGTAATTTATTACTGTGATTTCAAAGCTGATTTTTTAGCATCATTACTCCAGTCACACAATCCTTCAGAAATCATTCTAATATTTTAATTTGCTGCTCAAAAACATTTATTATTATTATTTTGAAAACATAATATACCGACCGAGTTTGATGTCTGTAGCTACAACTAACCCTCCAACTTTTGTCAAAAGGTGGCGCTATAAAGTGCCTCCTCCATGCCCATTTATGAGCTTTTGCCAGTGTTTTACTATCATTAATATTGATGTGTGTGTTGAGTTTCATGAAATTCTGAGCATGTTATCTGCCTCAAAAACACAGGAAACAAATGTTAAAGTTTGACAGGTTGCCACGGCAACAGCGTTTGATATATCAAGGACCCCTTTACAGATTTTCATCGCCCGTGTTTTGATATTATTCTGATGAAGTTTGAAGCAAATTGAGTAAAATTAAGAGGCTGATTTAAAAACGTTTTGCAAACAACACACTTCCTGCTGCCAGTTGGTGACTCTATAACTTTGACTCATAATAGTCACATCTCTTTGATCGGCATCAGATGACAAACAAACTGCTGAAGTTTGGTCAAAATCAGGCAAAGTGTGTCAAACCCTGCTGAAAAAAAACCCGCTAAAACCAGCCTAGGCTGGTTGGCTGGTTTTAGCTGGTTTAAGCTGGAAGTAGCTGGTTTTAGCTGGTCTCCCAGCCTGGCCAAACTGGTTTAAGCTGGTGGTTTTCCAGCCTGACCAGCTAAGACCAGCCTGACCAGCCTGGCCAGGCTGGAAAAATGGCCAAAACCCCTCTAAAACCAGCCTGACGACCAGCTATGACCAGCTAAAACCAGGCTGGTTGACCAGCTAAAACCAGCCAACCAGCCTAGGCTGTTATTAGACACTTCCTGTTTCTCATTTCTCGCCATAATTTGTCGCCCCACCACGGCCAAACCGTTCGTGATATCGAAAATCCCCTGGCAATTTTGCGTCCCCAATGTCTTGAGATCATGCTGACCGAGTTTGGTGGCCATCGGTGGAAAGGCCAAGGAGGAGTATTTCAATTTCCACAGCCTGATTTTTTTCAAAAATCCACATTTAAATAAACATAGCTGACTTCCTTTTGGTCGTAGCTAATGGGTGTAAATTAGAAAGTTGTCCGGCTTGATGAGTCCAATATATGTACCAAGTTTGGTGACTGTAGGAGAAAGTAACCCGTCAACTTTTGTCAAAAGGTGGCGCTATGGAGCGCCCACTCAGTGCCCATTTATGGGCTTTTATCAGTGTTTAACTGTCATTAATACAGATGTGTGTTGAGTTTTATGAAATTCTAAGCATTTTAAGTGGCTCAAAAACACAAAAATCTAAATTTAAAGTTTGACACGTTGCCATGGCAACATGATAAAAGTTATGGATAATGCCCTATCATAATAAAACACTGTAAACCTATTTTATTGCAGCCAGTTGCCTTATTTTTATTTCATTTAGTTTAACTTGCTGTACTAAAATTACTACAACAAACTGAAAAACAAACTATATAGACATTTTAAAAAATTCATAAAAATGACAAATACACAACTAAATTACTAAAACTTTGAAATTAAAATAAAAACAGAAAATATAAAAACTAAGAACTTATTTAAAGTATTAATAAAAAGTGTAATATTATCTCAATGAAACTAAAATAACACTGGTTCCCACCTATCTGGGTGGGCACAGAAGTTAATCAGCAGTGACATCTGCTTGTCGTGTGTCTTAATTTGTGATTGGTGCAAATTAAAGGCATGTGGGATTACCCATGTGTCTCCTGCCCTTGGAGTACGCCATGAGGCCTGCTAGCATGCTAATTTTGTCTTTTGGGTTTTTAATCATCTGTGCCGCTCTGCCTTTGTGGTTGGGGTGATTGTGAATGCATATTAAGCTTGTATGTTTTTTATGTGCTGAACTTCAGTTGCATCACTGATGTTTAATTAGTACTTGCTCAAGAACATAATGAAAGACGTGGAGGTTTGGCTGTAAGCCTTACTGTCAGTAAATGAAATGCTTTCTTTGACACTTCAAGATGAATGTTACAATATGCAATAACTTAATGTTTTAAGTCAGTAGTTTGCCTAAAGAAATCACTTTGTTTACTTTGAAAGAAAGAATTTGTGCAGGTTTTAGTGAGTAAATCGTGATGGAATTGTTTGGGTGAACTATTCCTTTAGCAATACTGACTGTGCAACCAGTGAAATGTAATTTTGAATGTTTCTATCTCTTCAAACATGCAGGAATGGAAGAAGCTTCATGTAAAAAAGCTGCCTACGTCTCTAATTATCTGGATAACATCGATGACATCACTGTCATCCAGGGTCCTGCAGCGAGAGTCCGGCCCAAACATTTGCCTGATGAATTCTTCTCCTGTAAGCGGAAAGATTTGACCCACCACACATTTATCCTCGAGTGTCTTTGTACTTGAGTGTTTCTTCAACTATAGACACTTTTAGTCATAGCAGTTGATTTGTTTATTAAAAATGAACAGATTTGTGGTATAGGTCAAATTATCCCCCAGTTTCACAAACAAGGCTTAAGCCTAGTCCTAGACTAAAATGTAAATCCGAGCTGTTTCAACTAAAAGAAACTTGCACTGACTGATCTAAAAATTATATCAGTGCCTTTGTTTTGTCTCAAGATGCACACCTAGTAATATTTTTTTTAGGGGTGGGCATAGATTAATTTTTTTAATCTAGATTAATCTAGATTAAATCTTGGAATTAATCTAGATTAATCTAGATTAAAATGGCTAATTTGAATTCTGCTGAAGGCATTCAAAATATGTGTGCTACCCAAATAATGACTAAAAGTAAGTCTTCGAGAACGGGCCAGGTGGCGCATTAGATCAGGCGCTCATCTCCTGTTTCCAAAATGCATCACAAACTGCTTGACAATTGCATTTACAACATAATTACCTATACAAACTTGTGTAACCAAGTACTTCTGCGCAAAAGGCTGCACGACGTGCGCGTTGCCGTTAAATACACAGACGCACATGGCCATGGATTTCTGCCTGCATAGTCTTCCATTAAACTGCGTTGCTTTTAGAAGCGTCAATTCAGTTGTTGCATAAAGTTTAATGTCTTTATTTCGGGATTATCAAAGTAAATTATAACTCACGTGCCCCAGTAAAAAGGGTCTAGCAACGCACCTGCCCTGAAGCGGCTTCATAGCTGCATCCATGTTTGCACGTCTCATTTGATGTGGTAATTTCACAGAAGTTGAAGACTCGTTCTCGCCCCCTACAGTGCAATTCGACTAGGTATACGTCATCCGCGCTAAAATATCAAGGTGAAAGTCATCATATCTTGCGTAGTTTAGACCCAGCTCCCAACCCAACTTTGAGAATAGATTAACGGCGATATTTTTTTTATCGCCCGATAAGAGTCTCACGTTAAAGCAGCACGTTAACGCCGATAACGGCCCACCACTAATTTTTTTCTAAGCACGTTTATAAAAATTACTTAAATGTCCTAATTGAACTATGGGTTAATCCTGGCTTAATCTAAGACCTGTCTGTGAAACCGGGCCTATAAGTTTTAAAATACTGTACTGTTAATTTTCGCTGGTTTTCATATGCCATTTTTAGATTAGATTTTTTATACCCTTGTCTTAGACCCAAAAGTTTGTTGAAAATTTATCTTTTAAACATTTCAGTATCTGTACAATGTAAAATTAATTTACAGGCACAAAAGTGAGTACACCCCTCACATTTTAGCAAGCATTTTAGTATATCTTCTCAAGGGACAAAACTATAGAAATGAAACTTGGATATATTTTAGAGTAGTCAATGTGCAGCTTGTATTGCAATATAGATTTATTGTCCCCTGAAAATTACTCAACATACAGCCATTATTGTCTAAATAGCTGGCAACAAAAGTAAGTACTACACCCTATGTGAACTTGTCCAAAGTGTCAATATATTGTGTTAGCACCATTGTTATCTGGCACTGCCTTAATCATCCGGTGCATGGAATTGACCAGAGCTGCGCAGATTGTTTGGATCCTCTTCCACTCCTAACGGAGCGGCTGGACGTTAGACACATGGTGCTTCTCCACCTTACGCTTGAGGATGTCCCACAGGTGCTTAATAGGGTTCAGGTCTGGAGACATCACCTTGTCATCTTGGTGGTGTGTTTGGGGTTGTTATCATGTTGGAAAACTGCCATTCAGCCTAGTTTCTAGAGGGAAGGCATCATGTTTTGCTTCAGAATGTACAGTACATAATGAAATCCATGTTTCCCTCAGTGAACTGCAGCTCCCCAGTATCAGCAGCACTCATGCAGCCCCAGACCATGATGCTAGCACCACCATGCTTGACTGTAGGCAAGACTCAATTTTCTTGGTACTTCTCCCCAGGGCATCACCACACATGCTGGACACCATCTCCGCCAAATAAGTTTATCTTAGTCTCATCAGACCACAGGACATGGTTCCAGTAATTCATGCTCTTGGACAGTTTGTCTTCAGCAAACTGTTTGCGGGCTTTCTTGTGAGCCAGCCTTAGATGAGGCTTCCTTCTGGGACGTTCTGGGTAGTTCCTTCATATTGCCTGTCAAGCAGACAAAAACATAAACATGATGAATAGGACATGTGGCTTTCCATGGGTAAACAACATACTGCTGTTATCACTTAGGGTGTACTCACTTTTGTTGCCAGCTATTTTGACATTAATGGCTGTATGTTGAGTTATTTTCAGAGGACAGTAAATCTATACTGCTATAAAAGCTGCACACTGAGTACTCTAAAATATATTCAAGTTTCATTTCTATATTATTGTCCCTTGAGAAGATATACTAAAATGGTTGCTGAAATGTGAGGGGTGTACTCACTTTTGTGAGATACTGTATGTGCAATTCGTGTAAAAAATTAACTGACCCACACGTCTCAATTTCACCATGACCAACAGTTCTGTTTCTAGTAAAATTGTATCAAACATTAGTGTATTTGTTGTAGAGTAAGATAAAATATGTGACCCTGGACCACAAAACCACAAAGCCATCATATAGAGAGATATATCTGAAAGCTGAATAAATAAGCTTCCAAATTTATGTATTGTTTGTTAGGATAGAACAATACAATTATATGAAAACCTGGAATCTGAGGGTACAAAAAAAATCAAAATATTAAGAAAATCGCCTTTAAAGTTGTCCAAATGAAGTTCGTAGCAATGCATGTTTCTAATCAAAAATTAAGTTTTGATATATTTATAGTAGTGGTAAGAATTTCACAAAATATCTTTGTCACATATGACAATCTAAAAACAAAATAGAAAAATCTATGTACAATGTCACAGGTTTGGGCTCAGTTAGATTTTTTTTTTTTTTTACTTTTATTTTGCAAGGATGCACTAAATTTTCTTATTAAGTAGCACTACTGTTTTGATTATTCATGAGCATAATAATACATATGCATATTTGCACATATGCACATCAGCATATTTGAATGATTTCTGAAGGATTATGTGATGCTAAAGACTGGAGTAATGATGCTGAAAATTCAGCTTTGATCATAGGAATACATTACATTTAAATTGTATTCAAATAGAACAAAACATAATATTTCACATTATTTTGGTCAAATTTGTTAAGCAGAACAGAAATCTTTCTGACCTCAATCCTTTGAACAATAGTGTAAATATAAGAGGCTGACAAAACTAGGTCTAAAGTGACTGTAGTTGAAAAAACACTCATTTAAAAAAAAAAAGTGTTTGTCCTTTAAATGTAAGTCAAACAATCCATCTTTTCTCTTTTCCTGTATTCATCTGGCAGTTGATTATGAAGGTCTGGTGAAGAATCTTTCGGTATGATCCTGTCGCAACATCCCCACACCTCACTTACAGACCATATCATCCACCTAATCACGCTGAAATCTTTATTCTGTCCTCCTTTCTCTCTGTGTTTAAAGTGCAGAGAACCAGATCAGCCAATGAGGCCGTATCTGAAGGAGCATCTGCCCAAAAGGCTTCACTTTGCCAATAACATCCGTATAGAAAGAGCACATCTCTACATGCAGCCTGGCTGGCAAGCAGCACTGTGAGTTTGAAGTTTGAGATATATATATAATCACAGGAATTGTACCTGTTTCTTATTTGTTTCATTTATGTGTACAGATGACAAATATGCATCACATTAAGAGTAGTTTGTTAATGTTAAAACTGTGTAATCCAAATAGATTGAAATTTTGCATGCAGAAATCATAAATTTAGGCCGAATACAAAGTGTCAAACTGGATGAGTTTAACCTGTAGGAGTTTTTGATCAATTTGCAAACCTTTCTGTGTTTTTAAATGGTAAACAGAATTTGATTGAAGGCATTTAAATACATTAGCACTCACTTTTGGCATGAACTCATTTAGTATTTTCACAGTATCTTTCTCCCGCCTTGATCTACAGCAAACCAAGTGAAATTAAATACTGCGTCGGTGGCTTCCATGGTTCAGATAATGTCTTCAAGAACATGCAGGTTGGTGTTTAAAACACGTTCATCTTCAAATTACTTTTAATGTGACATTATCACAAAATGCACTTTTTAAAGAAGTACACTTCCAAAACAAAAAATTACAGATAATTTACTCACGCCCTTGTCATCCAAGATGTTCATGTCTTTCTTTCTTCAGTCGTAAGAAATTATGTTTCTTGAGGAAAACATTTTAGAAATGTTCTCCATATAGTGGACCTCTATGGTGCCTGCGAGTTTGAACTTTTAAAATGCAGTTTAAATATAGCTTCAAAGGTCTCTAAATGATCCCAGTCGAGGAAGCAGGGTCTTATCTAGCGAAACGATCTGTTATTTTCTAAAGAAAATTACAATTTATATACTTTTTAACCTCGTCTTGTTTAGCTCTGCAATGTGCATGCGTACTCTGTGTGCTCTGGTTCAATACAGTTAGGGTAGGTCAAAAAACTCCCATCTCATTTTCTCCTCCAACTTCAAAACCGCCCTACATCACTGCAGAAGTAACGACCCAGTGTTTACAAAGTTAACGTGCAAAGAAGGTCAAACGCCCTTTACAAAAAAAGTTAAAACAGTGATGTAGGACAATTTTAAATGCTAAAGGATTAGGTCACTTCCAGAATAAAAATGTCCTACTTTTTTCAGTCGAAAAGAATTTTTTTTTTTTTTTTGAGTTAAACATTCCAGGATTTAGTGGACTTCAATGGTGGCCAACAGGTTGAAGGTCCAAATTGTAGTTTTAATGCACTTCCAAGGGCTCTGCACAATCCCAGCTGAGGAATAAGGGTCTTATGTAGCCAAACAATCTACCATTTTCTAAAAAAAAATGCATTGAAACTGCAATTTGGACCTTAAACCCATTGGGCACCATTGAAGTCCACTATATGGAGAAAAAAATCTTGAAATGTTTTCCTCAGAAACCTTAATTTCTTTTCAACTGAAGAAAGAAAGACATGAACACCTTGGATGACATAGGGGTGGGTAATTATCAGAACTAATCCTTTAAAAAACATAATCATTTTTTTATTATTACATTATCTGCAAGTGTAGTTTTAAAAATATATACTTTTGAGATATGCAGTGTACTACATGTGCATATTTATTAATTTTCTGTTTCACAAGTGAAGCTAAACGTTGTATTAAATGCTATTAATTGTAGATAAAGAGCATATTTTAAAAATACCATTACTATAATTATTTATTACTTGTTTGGTCTCTTGCCTGTAAACAACTTTATTTATTTTTTCTTTTGAATAAGACAATGGTTGGCGGAGTTGTCAAACATCAGTTCTCCATTACTTTTCATGGCTGCTGCAGCATTCCCTCCCAGCTTCCTTTCCACACTATTAACATAAACCCTCAACCACAAAATTAAGCATTATCCCTTAAATCCAGAGAAAATATTTCTTAAATCTGTCATGGACACCAGTAAACTAACTTCAGTTTCTGCTTGAGGCTCTGTTCAATTGCTTCCATGCTACCATGTAATGAGGTTTAGGAGACCAAGCAATTCGATGGAGATTATGCTAAATTCATATTAAAGGATCTGAGTAAATTCCCATGAAGTAGATTATGATCCCTGGGGTCTTTCCAAAAAAAAAAAACTGAGAAAAATCCAGACATGGCCTTTGAATGAACTCTCATGCCTTGAATATAACTCCTCAGTGCCAGATTCACACTTAGCAGCTCCTCCAAACTGGAAGGTGTTCAGATTGCAGTTTTAAACACACACTCGACCCACATGTTGGACCTTTGACAGAGTCTTGTTTATGTCTGTGACGTGTGTAAGTTTCCAGCCATCTGTGCCCCCTGGTCTATGTGGCTGTCTAGGAATGTCTACTGCATCTGGTAGGCTTTACAAAAACATCTTACAGGATCTCTTATGAGGCAATGGTCTAACTGGTTGAGGTAAATTGCACAAGCTAGTCATAACCACAGGGATGGTTGTTATAGCTAGAGATTTACTCTAGGCCATCCTAATGAAGTGAAATCTCCTGTTAGGAGGAATGAAGATCATTTTCATCTTCATGACTCTGTGTCAAGGAAATGAGATCAGTCTAGTTTCTACCATTAAAATGTTCCGTGTTTCAGCCAGAGGCGAGTGGAAGGTCCCTCTGTGACTGGAAATCAAAATAAGTGCTTTAGTTATTTTTAACTGTGGTCTGTGTTTTTTTTGTTTTTTTTTTTGGAGCTATCGTGGGTGTTTTGTTGACACATTCAATGGCCCCAAATAGTACTTAGACACTAAAGCCACACTTTGAAATGTCTCATTTTCATCACATTAGATATAAAAATGTTAAGTGGCATCTGCAAACTTCTTCTCAATAACGCTTTCGCAAACACAACCTTTATCAACTGAAACACAACTTGTGCAAACAAAAGACAACAAAATGGTTATATGTGTGATTTAACGAAATGAATGTAACTGTTTGCAGGCCATTTTTATTGGATATGGACCAGGAATCCTTTCTAAGACGACCGTGGCTCCCTTTGAGAACATTGAAGTCTACAACCTTCTATGTGGTAAATTTCTTCTTCTGTGAAGTATCATAAAAGTTTGAACAAGTTCCTTTAGTCATATTTATTCAACATCCCATCTCGGCTACTGTGCATATTCCTTTGTGTTAAAACGTGGGTATACTTTTAAGAAATAAACTAAATATAATGTTTTTCTGACACTTAATTGCATGTTAATTGCAATTGAAAATATGATATAGTTTACATTTATATTGAATGCAATTAGCTGCTTTTTTAACCGCTTAAGCAGAAAATAAGTCATATATAATTTCATATTTACTTTTATCTTTGAAATATGGTTAAGTGTATTGCTGAATGTACTAACAAGTATTTATGGTAAACTAAAATATAATGTAATTTCTATTGAAAATTGTATGTGAATACATTTGTAAACACACATTTGTAAATATGAAATTGCAAATAGTGCATTTAAAATATAATTTATTACAAAAATTAACTTTAAACTGGAGCTGTCAAATGATTAATCGCGACTAATCGCATCAAATAAAAGTTTGTTTATGTACTATATGTGTATGTACTGTGTATATTTATTATGTATATATAAATACACACACATACATGTATATATTTATACTTGTATATAATTTAGATTATATATAAATATAAATATTTTATGTATAAATCTAACATATTTTTTTTAGTATACATAAATGTGTGTGTATTTATATATACCGGTACATAATAAATATACACAGTACACACACATAAAGTATGTAAACATAAACTTTTATTTTGGATGTGATTAATCGTGATTAATCGCTTGACAGCCCTACTTTAAACATAATATCGAATAAGACACTGCCGTTAAATTTTAATCAAGAAACATAGTCATTAATGTGTACACTCAATACAATAAAAGTGACCTTTTATTTAATTAATATTATATATTCTGCAAGTACAGTTGTTTAAAAATGTGCTACTTTTAACAAAGGTTAGTAAGTGCTGATAGGGTGAGGTAAATGGGAATTTCATTCTTGTCCTAAATGCTGAAATGTGCTGCTGATTGCAGCCATGTACTGTGTCTGTTGCTAGATTTAGAAACTAGGAATCAGACAGTATAGTAACGGCAACTGTTCAGCTCTTGCATAGGAATATGAGGTCTTGAGCTCATATCAAAATTTAAATCCAAGAGAAGTCTTGTGGGAAATTTTGCAGAACTGTGAGAGTCTTGTTTTCCGTAACCACCTCCATCATCCACTATCACTGCCAAGGACTTAATGACCCACTTCGAAAACAAAGTGGCTATCATTGGCAGCTTATTGTCTGACACCACTGTTGGGAAGTTACATAGTGACGCAACTAACATACTGTATCTAGATCTGTTTTGAAAAATAAATAGACAAAAAATCCTTAGCTTTACAGCCAACAAAAACTGAGGTCATACTCAAGCACACTCTTATAATCCATTCTTGTTATAGAAGCAAGTAGATTTCATTTCAGTGAGTCACTTTGTTAAATGAACCCATTGTACACTGATTCACCCAAGGTTTTACATCATTGTTTTGGTAGCAAGCGTGAAATTGCTTTTATATGAAAGTTGAACAAACAAGGCTTTTTAGTTATTTTAGTTGCTGTCTGTTTCATGCGGAGTCCCTAAGGGAACATGGTGATGGAAATATCTCTTTAAAAGCTCTATAATTTCATTAACTAAGCCGACGCAAAGCAACATGTGGTATTTGTCTTTCAATGCTTAATGAATCACTGAATTTGAATGAACTGGTTGAGTGAATGATTCAGTGACTCACTTACTTGTCATCACTAACTGGCATAATGATATAACTTGCAGAAAGGGAACTGTAACAAATTTAATGTTTATTTAAATAGCTTTACAAATTAATGTAATAGTAAGTTTAATGCTGTTGTACACCCATCTTTGAAATGTTGGGTTAAACTGGGTTTCCAGTTGTGTTTATTGGAAACGGATCTGTTAAAAAGCTATTAATGTAAATGAAGTAGCATCAGATTCTTTTGTATTGTGACGACAAGAAAAAGAAAAATGTAGGGTGGGGGCAGTTTATTTTAAATAAAATAATTGTAGCTACAGCTGAAGTCAAAAGTTTACATCCCCCTTTCAAAATCTGCAAAATGTTAATTATTTTAACAAAATAAGAGGGATCATATAAAATGCATGTTATTGTTTATTTAGTACTGACTGAATAAGATATTTCAAATAAAAGGTGTATACATATAGTCAAAAAGAAATAAAAATGGTTGAATTTATAAAAATGACCCCATTCAAAAGTTTACATCCCTTTGTTTCTTAATACTGTGTTCTTACCTTTTTTTGTTAAGTGATAGTTGTTCATGAGTCCCTTGTTTGTCCTGAACAGTTAAACCGTCCGCTGTTCTTCAGAAAAAAACCTTCAAGTCACACAAAGTCTTTGGTTTTCCAGCATTTTTGTGTATTTAAACCCTTTCCAACAATAACTATATGATTTTGAGATCCATTTTTTTCACTCTGAGGACAACTGAGGGACTCATATGCAACTATTACAGAAGGTTCAAATGCTCACTGATGCTCCAGAAGGAAAAACAATGCATTAAGAGGTGGGGGTGAAAACTTTTGAACAGAATGGAAATGTGAACATTTTTCTTATTTTGCCTAAATATCGTATTTTTTTTTTTCATTTAGTACTGCCCTTCAGAGGCTCCAAAAGGTAAAATAAGGGACAAAATAAGTTACATTTCCCTCGATCTTCAAATTCAAAAAGTTTTCACCCCTGGCTCTTAATGCGTGGCTTTTCCTTCTGGAGCATCAGTGAACATTTGAACCTTCTGTAATAGTTGCATATGAAAGTCCCTTCGTTGTCCTCAGTGTGCAGAGATGGATCTTAAAATTGTACAGTCATTGTTGGAACGGGTTCAAATACACAACAGCAGGCAGGTTAATTGTTCAGGACAAACAAGGGACTCATTAAAAACTTTCACTAAACAAAAAACATATTCAGGTAAGAACACAGTATTAAGAATCAAGGGAATGTAAACTTTTGAACGGGGTAATTTTTATAAATTTTAACTATTATTTTCTCTTGTGGACAATATGTGAACATCTTTTATGTAAAATATCTTATTCAGGTCAGTACTAAATAAACAATAAGATGCATTTTGTATGATCCCTCTTATTTTGGTAAAATAATTAACATTTTGCAAATTCTAAAAGGGGGATGTAAAGTGTAGATTGACTGAATGAACTTCCCAACATTGTTACATAATGTCTGGTTTTCTTGCCCACTCTGCTTCTCTCTTCACTCTAGTTATATGTAAGCATCCTGACTAGGTATTTAAGGCCACAAATAGCACCTGTCACCAGGATGTTTAACAGAACTCTTACGCATTTGTCATGAAACTCTCTTGCAGGCCCATGTCATCATGGCCAGACAATGTTATAGTGTGATACTCCACCCAAAATGGCAAGTCAACAGTGTATACTTCTGTTTATGTCTCTTTAGATTTGCTTGGTATTCCTCCTGCTCCAAATAACGGAACCCATGGCAGTTTAAACCATCTGCTGAAGAACCCACCCCACCAGCCGGTGTACCCTGCAGAGCGCTCCGCACCAGCAACGTGCACTCCTGTTAGCGGCTCCTCGCGAGACCCCCGCGGCTGCATCTGTGACTCCCTCACTGAGGCTGAGGTCAGCACTTTCAAAAAGGAGAAAATGCTTGTCCAACACATTCTCACTCCCAACTTGTCACTTGGGTGTCAATTTTTAACACACTGGGTCATTTGTGCCATTTGTCAACATGCTGGGAATCCCATTGCTTTAATTTGCTTTCCTCATATGTCAAATCCAGGTGCATTTAATTATTTGCATGCATTTGTAAAAGTAGGAATTATTTGTATACATAGACATTTATTCTCTCATATAATAATAATAATAATAATTATAATAATAATAATTTTTTACATTTATATAGCGCTTTTCTAGACACTCAAAGCGCTTTACAGTGTCAGGGGTATCTCCTCATCCACCATATATATGAGTAATATATATTTTGGAGCACCTAACCTATAATCCTAACCACTTCTCAAAAATATAATACAGGTAGCAGGCAGATAAACATGCTGTCACATATATTTATTGCAAAAAATGGCCAGAAAACTATGTAAAAGTATTACAAACAACTTGTGTTGAATTCCAAGTCTTCTTGTGACTCTGTTAAAGGGATAGTTCACCAAAAAAATGAACATTACACCATGATTACATGATTACACCCTCAAGCCATCCTAGGTGTATATGACTTTTTTCTTTCAGATGAACATAACTACAGTTGTATCAAAAATGTCCTGGCTCTTCCAAAGCTTTGTAATGGCAACAACTGGCTGTTAAGATTTTGAAGCCCAATAAAGTGCATCCATCCATCATAAAAAGTACTCCACATGGCTCCATGGAGTTAAAGGTTGTATCAGCGATTCTAGGCTGAAACATAAAGTGTCAAATTCAGCTGACCTTTCTTCATGATCCGCTCGCTGCCTGCCCTATAAATTGGCTGTAAAAAAAAAACGCATCTCTGTGGTCAGCCTAGGGCCCGAGATATGCCAAAAAACAATCGGTGCTATCAACGATTCCACAGCGAAACAAACAGTGTTCCAACCAATCACCGTCAGGGGGTTGGTGTTGTGGACTTTCGTACTGGTGCAGGGATGTGAGGGAGGCAGAGCGAAAGTCCACAACAATTTATGGGGCAGGCAGCGAGCAGATTATGAAGAAAGGTCAGCTGAATTTGACACTTTATGTTTCAGGCTTGAAATCGCTGATACAACCTTTAATAAAGACCTTCTAAAATGAATAGATGCATTTGTGTAGGATAAATATCCATATTTAAAAAATATAATCTCTAGCTTCCACTAACTGTCTTAAGCACATTTGCGAGAAAGTGGTGTAAGCTCCGGTGAGAATATACTAGTAACACAAAGAGAACAAAGTTTTGTTTACATAAACGGAAAAACAGTCTCCTTTTGGCTTACATTGAAATCCTAAAACTACCATTTTTCTTTACAAATCTCTTTTTGTACTTTAATTTGTGGACATTCTTTAGTTTTGCTCTCTAGTGAGTTTTAAATATGGGTATTTTTCTTACACAGAAGCATCCAATCGCTTTAGAAGGCCTTTATTAAACCCCTGAAGCTGTGTGGAGCACTTTTTAGGATTGATGGATGCACTTTATTGGACTTAAAAATCTCAACTGCCATTATAAAGCTTGGAAGAACCAGGACATGTTTAATGTAACTCCTGTTGTATTCATCTGAGGAAGAAAGTCATATACACCCAGAATGGCTTGATGGTTAGTAAATCATGTGGTATTTTTTTATTTTTGGGTGAACTATCCCTTTAACACAGTCATATTTCACAATCAAGGGTGATGTAGCACTTCTTCAGGCGATGGTTTTTGAATATGTGATTTGAGCGTTATGGTGAATGCTTTTGGGTGTGTTTTTATATAAATCAATTCCTTAGCCTAGAAAGTCTTGGAATATTTGTCTTGTTTATTAAATTGTGACTAGTCTGCTTTGTTTTATATAAAAAATTTGTTTTTTTGTTTAGGGGTTAGTTGCTTAGAAATGTCTGAATAATATATAAAATAATTGTGGCTGTTTATACTCTAACACAAACTATGCTCCAACATAAGTCATAATGACAGTTTTATGTCCATATGTGACGAATTGGGAGTAAGAATGTTTTGGCTTAACAGATCTTTTATTGTTGATGACAAAAGTTATGCATCCAATCAAACTCTATGGTAGTTTCATACAAGTCCAACTGTTGCTTAAAGGATTACTCCACTTCCAGAATAAACATTTCCTGAAAATGTAAAGTTTTTTGAGGAAAACATTTCAGGATTTTTGTCCATATAGTGGACTTCAATGGTGCTCAGTGGATTGAAGGTAAAAATGCAGTTTCAATGGAGCTTTAAAGGGCTCTAAACGATCCCAGCTGAGGAATAAGGGTCTTATCTACTGAAAAGATTGTCCATTTTCTTTAAAAAATTAATAGTTATACACTTTTTAATCACAAATGCTCATCTTCAGGGCAGTTAGGGTATGTTAGAAAAACATACAATTTTCTCCTCCAACTTCAAAATCATTCTACATTGCTGTTTTACCTTTTTTGTAAAGGGTGTTTGACCTTTGCATGTTCACTTTGTAAACACTGGGTTGATATTTCTACAGCAACGTAGGACAATTTTACAGTTGGAGGAGAAAATGAGATGGGAGTTTTCCAACATACTCTAACTGTCTTGAACCGGAGTGCAAAGAGTGCGCATGCCCATCGTAGAGCTACAGTAGACAAGACAAGCATTTGAGGTTAAAAAGTATATAAATTGTAATTTTTTTAGAAAATAACCAACCGTTTCACTAGATAAGACCTTTATTCCTCGGCTGGGATTGTGTAGAGCCCTTTGAAGCTGCACTGAAACTGCATTTTTAGCCTTCAATCCATTGAGCACCATTGAAGTCCACTATATGGAGAAAAACCCTGGAATGTTTTCCTCAAAAAAACGTAATTTCTTTGTGACTGAAGAAATAAAGACATGAACATCTTGCATGACATGAGGGTGAGTAAAGGAAATCAGGAAATTTTTATTTTAGAATTGGAGTAATCTTTTAAGATTACGTCAAATAGCGCAGATGCCAAGAGGAACAGGTTGCATGTCATGTTCTCAAAAACCATAAACAAATCTACACAAGGCGGAAGAAAACAGAAATGAAATCACAAAACCATCAAAATTCAATTATTTATGCATTTGAAAAGAATATATTTTCCTATTTTGCCTGCTGTATACACTCAGAAAAAAATATAAAACTGTCACTAGGGTGGTACCCTTTCAAAAAGTACTAATACGTACACTTTAGATACTAATATGTACTGTTAAAGTAAGTTACAGAGATGTACTTTTAACTTTTGTAATTTAGGATTCTACCACTTTATACCTTTTTTCCCAAAAGTGTATATTATGTATATAAATTTGCATATTGATTGATTAATGCAGGTCATGATAATACTAATAGATTGCAGTGCCTTATTTTAAGCTTGCTTCATTTGAAGTTCCCTACAAACGCAAAGCTCCGGATTGAAATCGAATGTCTGCGATGTTTTATGGTGTAATCTTGTGTCTTTGAACTGTCTGTTATTAGATGACTCATTCTTGAGAACAGGATGAATTTCCCCGTGGTTACACCCAAGGTTTCCTCCTAACTTTTGAGGAGTTTTCCTTGCCATTGTTGCTTTGTGCTTTTTACCAGGGGATTTAAACCTAAAATGTGGTGAAGTACGTCACTGTGCAAATTAAATTTAGTTGCACTGAAACCAAAACTGCATGAGAAGCCAATTATATTACATTTACCATATTATAATTCTGAAGGAATAAAAAATAAGAGGATAGAGTTTTAGTACGTCCTTCAAAAGAAAGTAGTTGCATGTTTTCAGGCTTTTTTGTGCTTAAATATTGGTCTTCCAGTTAATGTTGTTGCAGAATGGATTCCAGTCTCCAGCTCCATGGAATTTCTTTGAGTTATGTTTGTTGTTTGTGTGTCTCTATGCTGATCCACATCACATAATCATTTTTGGCTTTGTGGTGTTGTCTGGATTTATTTATTTTTTCCTGTGGGTTGTCACAATCACATAGCTTTTCATATTTTAAAAGGGAAGTGAGTCAAGCCACTTGTGCTTGTGCTGCGTTACATATGATTTATTGTCTCTAGTATAAATATACATACAGTATTTTTTTTTTAATGCAATTCTTGTTTCCTATAAAAAACTTTTCAGGTGAACCGTCTGAACAAGCGTCTCACCGACTCAAATTCAAGTAAGTAAACTCTTGCTATCAGTAATATTCATATTGACATTGTGTTAGAAAACACTGTTTTTGAAACTTTTCGACTCAATCTTTGTTTTTCAATCTTGTCATAGACTCTAATGTAAAGCCTGTTCATCTACCTTACGGGATTCCGCGTGTTCTTCAGGAGCAGTCAGATTACTGTATACTTTACCACAGTGCATACATCAGCGGATACAGCAGAAACATCCTGGCGCCCCTCTGGGTCTCATACTCTTTGAATGCAATGGTAAGACCATATAAAATGACTTTGTGGGCATATTCCTACCCGTATAGCTAGTCAAAGGTGGAATGTATAATTAGGGAGTAACTGTATTTTTATAGAAAGCATTTTATTAATTAAGTCAAGATGTGATGTATATGAGTCATATAAGATGAGTCATGTAGAGTATCCTCCCAAAAGAGACTGTAACTTTTAAATGCGCACAAAGAGTACACTAGCTTAAAGATCTCAATACTAACAGTTATGAGTAACTGTGATGCCATGGGGTCTTTAACGCAAGGTTTATTGTGGACGAGACCTCAAACAATGGCTCATTTTAAGCTGTTACAATATTGCACATCAGGGGGTTTCATTTCATATTTTCCTGTGATTATTTTCTGAAGACGTCCAGTGGGATTTAAATGAGCTACACCCCTTTTTAATCATTACAGGGTTGGGACAAACACTTTTCCATACTTCTAAAAAGTAATACTGTATAATGGGAATAATATACTTTAATATGTTTTCAGACACTTAACTAATTAGCTGCATTTTAGAGTGATTTTTATTTTTTGTAGGAATTTTGTCATAATTTGAATACTATTTCATAGTATTCACTACTGTTTCCAGTGGAAGTGCTGCTAAATGTACTGACAAGCATTTATGGTACAGCAAACTAAAATATACTTTAATGTAATTTCTATTGAAATGTGTGTGTAATATTTAAATATTTCCATGATGAAACATTTGTAATGATGAATTTGCAATTAAGTGCATTTAAAATATATATGCCTTAATCGATTAACACACTACATTTAGAATTATAATCGGATAGTTTAGATATACTTTAGTATGTTAGTCAACAACACAACTGTACTTCTTTAAAGCATGCACAAAAATTATGAAAGATTTCATTCCCTTCCAGAACAAAAATTTACAGATAATTTATTAACACCCTTGTCATCCAAGATGTTCATGTCTTTCTTTCTTCAGTCGTAAAGAAATACTTTTTTGAGGAAAACATTTCAGGAATTTTGTCCATATAGTGGACTTCTATGGTGCCCACGAGTTCCAAAACGCTGTTTAAATGCAGCTTCAAATGGCTCTAAATGATCCCAGCCGACTGTGACCAACTGCATTTTGTATGTTCAATCTTGTGGGCACCATAGAAGTCCACTAAATAGAGAAAATTCCTGAAATGTGAAATGAAAGACATGAACATCTTGGATGACAAGGGGTTGAGTAAATTAACTGTAAATATCTGTTTTGGAAGTGAACTAATCCTTTTAAGGTGACCTATTATTACCTATTATTACAAGATGTAAATTAAGTCTCTGATGTCCCCAGAGGGTGTATGTGAAGTTTTAGCTCTAAATACCCCATAGATCTTTTTTTATACTTTGTTAAAATTGACACTTTCAGGGTATGAGCCAAAACGTGTCCCTTTCAATGCAAATGAGCTTGTGCTCCTGGCCCCCTTTTCAGAAGAGGGCAAAGCTTCAAGAGTAGGGTTTTTCCGATTACGATATTAGTATCGGAAATGCCTCCGATACCACAAAAAAAATCTAGCTTCGGTATCGGCGAGTACTTGAACCCACGTACCGATCCATTACCATATTCTTAAACAAGACCAAGTTATGCCCGCTAGCTTTGCTAGTCTTCTTCGTTGCTCAGAAAACAAACACAGGAAGCTGTGTTGCCGCAAGCAACTACTGTTTAGAGCAGCGAAGAAGAAATACAAACGTGCTAGCAGTATGTCCGCTGTTTGGCAGCATTTCAAACTGTACCAACCAGCCAGTAAAACGGCAACATGTCTCATATGTGGGGCCTTGATTTCCGCGATGCAGAAAACGCGGACGGAATCCCGAAATCCAGTCATAGAAACAGAATTTACAGTCATTTACAGTGAGAAGCGTTTGAATTCGTCGCACAATGAATAAGGTTGCTGCGAGATCTAGTGAGAATCTTTCAAATTCTCTTGTAAACAACGCTGATGTACATCAGAAAACCAGAAGTAGTAATGCTGAGTATAAAAATACTGTCAAATGTAGGTCAGATAACAGCGCTTCATACTAGTTACCTGTATATATTTGTTCATGTTATATTAAGGCATAAGTCTAAAGCACAACATTAAATAATTCTATCAATTTATACAGGGCTAGTAGTATCTACAGCTCTATACAAAAAACACATCCAGGTATCGGATCAGTACTCAGTATCGGCCGATACCCCGAGCCCAAGTATCGAAATCAGTATCGTGAAGGGAAAAAGGGTATAGGAACATCTCTTTTCAAGAGCCAGGAAAAACAAATTAGGACAATCTCATGAACTGACAATGTCATAAACTCTCAGTCCCATTTATTACGAGCTGGACAAATTCAAGCGGTCGACTTTATGCTCCTTTTATATGCAGTTTTTAACTACCACATTCCTATTTACAATCATTCTGGTAACACATGAAGGCAGCATCAGTGAAAACAGGAAAGCAGGTAGCTTTCACGACATTAGCCTTACAGAGTGGCAAGTAGCTCTTTCAGAAAGGCATTTTGGAAAACAAATGACATTGTCTGCAGCTACAGCAAGAAAACAGTAATGGCGGACTGCTGCTTCTCACTTAGGACTGTGTTTATGCTAATAGGGCAGTGATCATCACAAATGGGTGGGCTTTCTCCCCACAATGGCGTCAATGTAGGGAGAAATCTGGAATTGCTTGATCAGAGAGGCTGTTTATGATTTATTGGGATTATAAAAAAAATAGGCTGGTTGTTTTCAAACACTGCGGCCACACAACTGTGATCAAACACCTTATAAAAGCGATTTTTGCAGAAATAGGTCCTCTTCAAAACGATTTAAAATGCACTTTATTGTAAAACCTTTAAGTTTTTAAAAGTGTACTTAAGTGTGTGAAGAAACATAGTCATGAATGTTTATTCTCTTTACAGTACGCATACTTAAGTGGCCTTTTATTTCATTAGTATTTTGCTATCTTCAACTACAGGGAAATTTGTATTGATGGTTTAAAAAAGGAAGGTGACATGTACAGAGGGTTTAATGGTGATGCTCTGTGAGGTCAGAAAATATGACAGACAGCCTCAATTTCCACCGTTCAGCATGTGCTGCTCATTATGCGGGCCGACCGCTGAGTAAATCACAGTTTCTAGCATCCTCATCACACTCGCTGACACTCCACACAACCAGACTGTGACAAACTGCAGTTGCTCATCAAGTGTTTTCTCAGCCTCATGCAGTTTGTGTTTTAATTGCTATTGTAATTTTTGTCAATTAACCTAGTGTTCATCCAAAAAAGAAAAGTCTTTGAATATTTTTTCAGCCTTATATTTTCACAAATCTGTACTACTTGCCTTCTCTCACGCTAGGGCTGCACGATTAATCGCACGATGTTGTGAGGTGCGTTTAGTCAATGAAGCTCGATTGCGATTTTGAGAGCGATTTGGCGTAGCTTGTCAGTGATTTACATCTCTGTGTATTAATTGCCGTTCCAGCTGAACACACGTGATGGAGATTTACTACTAATCAAAGTACCGGCTTCATTGTCTAGACGCGCCTCACAACATTGCGCGATTAATCGTGCAGCCCTATCTCACGCAATACAAAAAAAAGAGTTTTTGAAGAATGTGCTGGACACTGTTTTCCATATGATGAACATAAATTAATACTAAAAGTATATCGAATATATACAGTCGAGGTCAAACGTTTACAACCCCTCTTTCAGAATCTGCAAAATGGTAATTATTTTACCAAAATAAGAGGGATCATACAAAATGCATGTTATTGTTTATTTAGTAATTTATTTATTTATTTATTGATGTTAGGAGGATAACCCCTTGAAATGACACATCTCGTTTTCGAGGGGGTCCTCGAGACATAGAACAGAAACAATGCAACACATGTACATTCACACTCGCTCAAACTCTCCCTCATCCCGCCTCAACCGCCCCACATACTCATTATTGAGAACAAATACATGTAAACAAGAAAAAACAAAAAGTATTACTATAGGAGGCATGACAACATTTAGCCCATACACATATGTATACACATACTCACATAATATACATACACACATCTACACCCATACTAACATATACACACAAATAATGATAAAGTAATAAATAAATAGATAAGTCCGGTCACACATGAGGAAAACATTTACAGCAATACTTTGCTTGCAAGTAGGTGAGAAGTGATGTTTTAAAGGAATACAAGGAAGTGATAGATCTTAGAGACCCAGGCAGGCTATTCCAGTCTGAAGGGGCTTTAAATTTAAAGGTATGTCTACCGGACTCTTTGGAGATGTTTGGCACAGTGAAAGAGGGATACTCAGTATGATACTCACTAGGTCTATATGGAATTAAATATTCCTTCAGATAAGAAGGATAATCATAGTGCACGCATTTAAAAAGAACCTGGTACCAATGATACTGTCTTCTGGCTTCTGGTGATAATAAGTTCAGTGAGTCATACAATACACAGTGGTGAGTAGTGAAAGGACATCTCAGGACAAATCTACAAATATTATTGAAAACAACAGTTAGAGGTTTCAAGTTTGATTCTGAGATGTTTTGGTAGACAACATCTGCATAGTCTAATAAAGGAAATATTAACTGTGACACAATTCTCAACCTAATAGGTTGAGTGAAACATTAATAGAGCGATACAGTATTCGTAGGTTATAATTAATCTTTTCCACAACAGAATTAATATGACACCTGAAGGAAAGCTGTGAGTCAAGCCAGAGGCCCAGATATTTAAATTCATCGACTTGTTCAAGTGGAGTATCGTCTAAGAATTTGAGCAAAAGGTTATTACTTTGGTTCAAGGAGGCTGATCTGGTAGCGAACAGCATGCTATATGACTTTTTCTTATTTAGTAGTAAGTGGTTGGACTGGAACCAACATTGAATAGCATTAAAGTTAGATTGTAGTGAGGATTGAATCTTAGAGACCAGGACATTAGATGAGGATATCACTGTATCATCAGCATACAAATGAATACTACAGTCTGAGCAGATTTGTGGAAGATCATTTATAAATAAAGAAAAAAGAAGAGGCCCGAGGGAAGAACCTTGGGGGACACCTTTCTCCATTATCACAGACTGAGATGTACAACCATATAAACAAACACGCTGACGTCTACAGTGGAGATAAGAGTTGAACCAAAGAAGAGAGTCTTTAGAGAGGCCTATTGCTTGTAATTTGTCAAGAAGCAGATAGTGGTTGACCATATCAAGGCCTTAGAGAGCTCTATAAATATTGCGCCAGTCGACCTATTATTGTCAATGGCAGATGAAACGTCATTTGTAAATTTCAGAAGAGCAGTGGATGTAGAAAAATTTGGCCTGAAACCAGATTGGTTAGGTGACAAAATAGCAAAATCATTAACATATTTGAATAATTGTTTAAATATTATTTTTTCGAATACTTTTGCTACACTACTGATGATAGAAATTGGTCTGTAGTTGTTAGGATCAAAAGCATTGCCCCCCTTATATATTGGTGTTACTCTGGCAGACTTCCACATTGATGGGACCACACAGGTTGATAATGATAGGTTAAATAAATCTGATAAAGGAAATGCCAGTACATGAGATGCAAGCTTAATAAACTTGATCTCAAGGCCATCAGGGTTAGTACCATTACCAGACTTTAATTCAGAAATTGCTTTAATTCAGAAATATATTTTTCCAAAACTTCTTAGGATTACTGAAGTTATTAGATAACAAATTTTTGTAATAATTTGATTTGGCATTTCTTGTTTTAGTTGTACACATGTTTCTAAGTTGTTTGTAAACAGCCCCATCTGCTGAGTCCTTTGAATGTCTGTACTTTCCCCACGCCTTGTCTCTTTGTTTAAATAAATGTATTAAGTCAGAATTCACCCATGGTAAATGATGACCCTTAACCCTTACTGAAATCCAAGGGGCATGTTTATCAATGACTTTTAGGACTTCAGTGTGGAAAAAGTGCCAAGCATCTTCAATAAACGGAATAAGGTGGAGCCTATTCCAATTTATATCCAGCAGGTCTTGTATAAAAGACTCCGGGTTAAAATATGTGCTCTGTCTTACCCTAATAACCTTTGGAGGTAAGCAAGGTAGTCCAATTTTCCACACACAGAAGTGACAGAACACCATGGAATGACCACTAAAACAATCGGGTAAAACTCCTGAATCATTAATTCTATGAGTGTGAGTGACCAGAATCCAATCTAATAGAGATTTGGATCTGTGGTCAATTCGAGTAGGTTGGCTAATTAGTTGAGTCAGGTTTAAGCTTTCAAAAAAGTGTTTGTCCTTTAGAGATGAGCGATCCAACCAATTAATATTAAAATCTCCAAGGATAATCATCTCATTTGAGTTGGCCACTGATTTAATCGTGGTTCCTATGCAGTGTATTGACTCTATGGGGGAATTTGGAGGTCTGTTGATATTACCTATGGTTAGCGGTTTATTTGCGTGAAAGCTGACTCTGACAAAAAGACATTTAAAGTGTACTGGAATTTCCTTAGGAATTATAATTTCAGAAGATAGTTTAGAGGAGACATAGGTGGCTACCAGGGGAGTTGCTAGACCTAAAGCTCTACTGGGGCACAGGCCCCCATTATTTGCTAAGTGTGTGGACACATCCACCCTACAATGATAAAAATCCATTTTCTGAGCAGTATACAGCAGTATACGTCATACTCCCCACCCACGACCTCTGACAAGCTGTCCAGTATTAGTAAAGAAACCATTGAGGAATTTTAACCAAACAATTTTTCATGAAGACCTTAAAGAATCATACCAACTTCTGGAAAATAGTCATCTTATGCCCCTTTTAAGTTGTTTTAAGTTATGGGTATCTCGTTTGATGGCCACACATTACACAATTTTAGCCCTGATTTAATATAGATTGCAGACAAATCCAGAAATCTGAGGCAAGTTGGTGCTTATTCACATGAATGATGAACATTGTGTTATTTTTCAAAGATATGATCGACTATAGACCCCATCAACACCAATATCAGCATCTGTTGTTGCTGCTATCTTCAGTAGTTTGATGTTGTTTTGTCTTATTAGTTTCATTTTCAACTGTGAATACATGACAGCCAAATATAATCCGGAATATCTTGTGCACTATTTTCCAAGTTTTCAGACACAAAAAGATAACCTTGTGTGGGGAACACCCTGAAATTTAATTTCTTAAAAGTTAACAAGAGTACTATTAATGAAAAATGGTTACAATTTCTGAATTCATTGCAATGAATGGTTTCGATTTTTATAATGGCGCCTGTCTTCCAGAAATGGCCGGATATTCCTTAAAATAATAAAATAAAATTACATTTAATTCAATTCAATTTAATTTAACTAAAAATTTCCATTTGAAAACATGATGTCACAGTAAAAAGATGATGATGATAGAATTTCCTTTTTTAATGTCAACTAAATGAAGTAAACGATATCCTTACACTAAACAAGCCACAACCTGAGATTGTGAAATGACAGATGTGACCACATCTGTTTTTCAGGCTTCAGGCCTGATCTTGTTTTACGTTTTGTGTGGGAGTAACTTCAAGAACTAAACATCATGACTTCATATCATGACTATATCAAATCATCCCATTCCAGAGGGTTTGAAAGCCAGATTGTGAAGCATGTATTTTAAGTACTATTAAATCAAGACTTGAGACATGTTTCTTAAACAAAAATCAACTGACCTTTCTCTAAAAGCTGAAAAGACAGTTCCGATGTAAATGTAGGAAATCTCTGAGGACATTTTGTTTGTAACAAGCCTACCGGGATTTGTGTCCTACACTTGATGAGTGTTTTTTTATCACTAAGCATTGATTTTCTTTCTTCTCTTTGTCAAACAAAGGTGAGCGTCCAGCCCTCAGCAGACACATGTGTGCGTGCAGATGTACGTGTGCAGGCCAGCGCGAGACAGTCCTGCTCATTCTATAAGAACAATTCCACTCTGACCTTTGGGCTTCTGCATCCGCCTAGTGAGTTCAACAGGATATCTGTATTTACTTTAAGAAATTTACACAAAACTCACAATTCATTTAACTTTTTCCCTCTTTTAGTTTTGGGAAAAGGTCCTAGAGTTAATTTAGAGCTATGAGTCATGTTAGCAAATGAGTACGTTTTTACATGTACAGTCGTGGCCAAAAGTTTTGAGAATGACACAAATATTAGTTTTCACAAAGTTTGCTGCTCAGCTGCTTTTAGATCTTTGTTTCAGTTGTTTCTGTGATGTACTGAAATATAATTACAAGCACTTCATACGTTTCAAAGGCTTTTATTGACAATTACATGACATTTATGCAAAGAGTCAGTATTTGCAGTGTTGACAATTCTTTTTCAGGACCTCTGCAATTTGACTGGGCATGCTCTCAATCAACTTCTGGGCCAAATCCTGACTGATAGCAACCCATTCTTTCATAATCACTTCTTGGAGTTTGTCAGAATTAGTGGGGGTTTTTTTGTCCACCCGCCTCTTGAGGATTGACCACAAGTTTTAAGATTTGGGGAGTTTCCAGGCCATGGACCCAAAATATCAACGTTTTGGTCCCCGAGCTACTTAGTTTACCTTATGGTACCTTATGGCACAGTGCCTTTTTCCAGATGCCCCAAACAATCAGAAAGAGGCTTCATCGGAGAATATGACTTTGCCCCAGTTCTCAGCAGTCCATTCGCCATACTTTTTGCAGAAGATCAATCTGTCCCTGATGTTTTTTTTTTGGAGAGAAGTGGCTTCTTTGCTGCCCTTCTTGACACCAGGCCATCTTCCAAAAGTCTTGGCCTCACTGTGCGTGCAGATGCGCTCACACCTGCCTGCTGCCATTCCTGAGCAAGCTCTGCACTGGTGGCACTCCGATCTCACAGCTGAATCCTCTTTAGGAGACGATCCTGGCGCTTGCTGGACTTTCTTGGATGCCCTGAAGCCTTCTTAACAATGCAGTGGAAAGTTTTTTTGGGGGGATTAAGTTAATTTTCTTGGCAAAGAAGGACTATGCAATTCATCTGATCACTCTTCATAACATTCTGGAGTATATGCAAATTGCTATTATAAAAACTTAAGCCGCAACTTTTCCAATTTCCAATATTTATGTAATTCTCAAAACTTTTGGCCACGACTGTACATTCTAGAAATAAACCCATAGATATAAATATATTTAAAACAATTTATATGAAAAACAAGCCCACAGTGGCTTATAATATGGTAAGCAAATATGTTATGTGTTGCCATTAACAATTGGGAAATATACTGTTCAAAAGTTTGATGATGGTAAAATGTTGCCATGTTTTTGAAACAAGTCTCTAATGCTCACCAAGGCTGCATTAATGTGATTGAAAATGCAGTAAAATCAGAAATATTGTGAAATATTATTACAGTTTGAAATACCTGCTTTATATTTTAATACAGTGGTGTGAAAAAGTGTTTGCCCCGTTCCTGATTCTTTAGTTTTTTGCATTTTTGTCACACTGTAATGTTTCAGATCATCAAACAAATTTAAATATTAATCAAAGGTAACACAAGTAAACACAACATGCAGTTTTTGAATGAAGTTTTTAATTATGAAGGGAAAACAAAATCCAAACCCACATGGCCCTGTGTGAAAAAGTGTTTGCCCTCTAAACTTAACTGGTTGGGCCACCCTTAGCAGCCACAACTGCAATAAAGCGTTTGCGATAACTTGCAATGAGTCTGTTACAGCGCTGTGCAGGAATTTTGTCCCACTCGTCTTGGCAGAATTGTTGTAATTCAGCCACATTGGAGGGTTTTCGAGCATGAACCGCCTTTTTGAGGTCATGCCACAGCATCTCAATAGGATTCAGGTCAGGAGTTTGACTAGGCCACTCCAAAGTCTTCATTTTGTTTTTCTTCAGCCATTCAGAGGTGGATTTGCTGGTGCATTTTGAATCTTTGTCCTGCTGCAGAACCCAAGTTCGCTTCAGCTTGAGGTCACGAACAGATGGCTGGACATTGTCCTTCAGGATTTTTTGGTAGACAGCAGAATTCATGGTTCCATTTATCACTGCAAGTCTTCCAGGTCCAGA
The DNA here is from genome assembly GCF_049309525.1 of Garra rufa. Lineage (NCBI taxonomy): Eukaryota > Metazoa > Chordata > Actinopteri > Cypriniformes > Cyprinidae > Garra > Garra rufa. Next base: position 15,282,753 of record NC_133373.1, on the reverse strand, counting down.
AGCAGCAACACAGCCCCAGACCATCACACTACTACCACCATATTTTACTGTTGGTATGATGTTCTTTTTCTGAAATGCTGTGTTACTTTTACGCCACATGTAATGGGACACACACCTTCCAAAAAGTTCAACTTTTGTCTTGTGAGTCCACAGAGTATTTCCCCAAAAGTCTTGGGGATCATCAAGAAGTTTTCTGTCAAAACTGAGACGAGCCTTTATGTTCTTTTTGCTCAGCAGCGGTTTTCTTCTTGGAACTCTGCCATGCAGGCCATTTTTGCCCAGTCTCTTTCTTATAGTGGAGTCATGAAGACCGACCTTAACTGAGGCAAGAGAGGCCTGCAGTTCTTTAGATGTTGTTGTGGGGTCTTTTGTGATCTTTTGTGTAATTTTGGTCGGCCGACCACTCCTGGGAAGGTTCACCACTGTTCCATGTTTTTCGCCGTTTGTGGATAATAGCTCTCACTGCGGTTCGCTGGAGTCCCAAAGCTTTAGAAATGGCTTTATAACCTTTTCCAGACTGATAGATCTCAATTACTTTCTTTCTCATTTGTTCCTGAATGAAAAACACTTTTTCACACAGGGCCATGTGGGTCCCTTCATAAAAAAATAAAATAAAATAAAAACTTCATTTAAAAACTGCATGTTGTGTTAACTTGTGTTATCTTTGATTAAATTTTAAATTAGTTTGATGATCTGTAACATTAAAGTGTGACAAACATGCAAAAAAATAAAAAATCAGGAATGGGGCAAACACTTTTTCACAGCACTGTATATTTTAAAAATGTAATTTTTTTTCTGTGAACAAAGCTGGATTTTCAGCATCATTACAGCTGTCTTCAGTGTCACTTGATCCTACAGAAATCATTCTATGCTGATTTGCTGCTCAAGAAACATTTCCTTCTTATTATCACATTTGAAAACTGCTGTGCTGCAGTCTGCAGGATTCTTTTATGTATAAAGTTCAAGTGAACAACATTATATGAACCGATATACTGATATTGTACCGATATAATTGTTTTGTCACTTTTATACACATTTGTTAACAGCAGTGTACCGTTTAGAAGTCATTATACAACACTGTCAATCAAAGTATCCAGAGATCTGTGTAATAAAAGAGCTGTTTACTGTATCTGTTTTTGTTTTGTTTTGTGTGACAGCTTTTTTAAATGCTCCTTGTCTTTCTCAGACTTCAGTCCTACAGGAAGTGAGCCAGACTCCTTAATTACAAGCAACATGGTGCCCATGTTTCCTGCTTTCAAAGGTAAGCCGTGTTTTGCATTCAGCTTATAACGACACACATTCAAACTGCAGTGAAAGAATACCTGACAACTGTGATCTGTTTCTCATTTGCACTTTTTGTGATTTATTGTGTAATGTCATGTTCAATTGCAGTTTGCATGTTTAACATACTTGCATGTTTGTCCTGGCAAGAACTGCATGATGCCTTTCTTCTGACTGCCAATATGAATATTTCTAAACGATTTTATGTTTACTTGTATACTTGGAAAGTAAATAAAAAGTTAAATGCATGCTGGAATGAATTTCCAAGTCTATACTCTACACGCAGTTACCTCTAGGTTTGGTTGAACTGTAAGAACTTGTAGCGCTGGGAAACTATTTATTTGTTCTATTTGTGCATAAATACTATTTAGTTTGATTAGATGCACAACCTTTGACGTCAACAATACCAAAAAAAGTGTGGATCTGGACTGCCATTGTAAATAATCATTACAAAATGTTGAACTTTGAAATCTGAATGGGTTCCACATGCCATCCACATGTTGCCTGTTTTCCTCAAAAGGCTGTAATTCTGCATTGCAGCTCATAAAGTCAGAATTTACAACTTTCTGTTTGGAAAAGTGTAATGGAATGACACTAGAAGTCAGAAAAAGTAACGCAAAAATCCAGAACATAATAAGACTTTGCCCCAACATGATGACACCCATGGTTTACACTGATGATAAACATTCACTTTTAAGCAAATGTGACACTGGAACACAAAACCAGTCATAAGTGTCACAAAATGAGATTTATACATGTATGGTATGTTAGGATAGGACAATTTGGCCGAGATACTAATTGAACTAATTGAAAATCTGGAATCTGAAGTTCTTAGCAATGCATATTACTAATCAAAAATTAAGTTTTGATATATTTACGGTCGAAAATTTGCAATTTACAACATAGGCATGGGTGTGAACCATGATCTACAGTGCTGTCAAACGTACCACCCTACTAAACTGCTAGAAACACATTCAAATTAAATGAGACTTTTAAAAAAGCTGTACTTTTAAAGGTAAATGCTCCCCAGCTGCCATATAATTAGAATCAGTTGATCACAGCTGAATTGAGGCCAGCCTGCAGTCCCGCAGGAGCGCTTGACCTGCCAAAAAACACCTAGGAATTTTTAACAGAGCATCCAAAGAACTGCAGTTTTCTCTGTGTAATTGCATTCCTCTGTTATCAGAGTGAGACAAAAATGGGTTTGATGAGAGAACAGGGACAGAGATGACAGAGATGCTGTTTTTTGTGTACAGTGGAACTGTACACAAACATAAAGTTGTATTTCATATACGTGGTGTTCATTATACAATCATATTTTTCATTTGTTTCTTTAAGGCTGTTCTGTTTTATTAATGTTTTTTGTTAATACAGTTGAGGTCAAAGGTTTACATCCCCCTTTCAGAATCTGCAAAATGTTAATTATTTTACCAAAATAAGAGGGATCATACAAAATGCATGGTATTGTTTATCAAGTACTGACCTGAATAAGATACTTCACATAAAAGATGTTCACATATTGTCCACAAGAGAAAATAATAGTTGAATTTATTAAAATGACCCCGTTCAAAAGTTTACATCCCCTTGATTCTTAATACTGTTTTTACTTGAATGATCCACAGCTGTTTAGTGATTGTCTATGAGTCCCTTGTTTGTCCTGAACAATTAAACTGCCTGCTGTTCTTCAGAAAAATCCTACAGGTTCCACAAATTCTTTGGTTTTCCAGCACTTTGTGTATTTGAACCCTTTCCAACAATGACTGTAAGAGTTTGAGGATACTGAGGATAACTGAGGGACTCATATGCAACTATTACAGAAGATTCAAATGCTCACCGATGCTCCAGAAAGGAAAAACGATGCACTAAGAGCCGGGGTATGAAAACTTTTGAACAGAATGGAGATGAGTACATTTTTCTTATTTTGCCAAAATGTCATATTTTTTCATTTAGTACTGCCCTTCAGAGGTTACAGAAGACCGTTACATGTTTCCCAGAAGACAAAATAAGTTAAATTTACCCTGATCTTCAAATTCTAAAAGTTTTCACCCCCTGGCTCTTAATGCTTAATGGTTTTTCCTTCTGGAGTGTCGGTGAGCGTTTAAACCTTCTGTAATTGACGTCAAAAGCCACATATCATCATTCCATAGGAAAAAGTATCAATGCCCCCTCACTATTGCATGTGAGTGTTTTGAAAACTGTAATTTCCAGACAAAACATTATGAAATTCACAGTTTGTAATTCAGCTGCAGTCAGATCTAGTACCGCTTCAAAGTATCAGCCGTTAAGCGACTGAACGCCTCTGGTGGCGGGGCCTATGGTGAGAAGATGACTATTCGTCGATGCCTTGCTCTGGAGGCAGTGTTTGTGCGAATGTTTGTGCCCAGGTAATGTCACCTCGCACCTCAGACCAAAACAAGCCTTTTTGGATTTTGACTAAAAAATGCTTTGTCTATGAAGAGGAGGAAGTTTTAAGCTATGAAACTGAAGCAGGAAGTTGTAATGGTACAAAGTCTTCTTATAGCTATGTCAAAAGAACAAGGCAAATTTGATTTATCAGTTGCGCAATATGCCATTCAAAACATGTGAACCAAATTAACTGATGTTTTGCTTTAATCTCAGAGACTCATCAGTGATTTGCAACAGCTGTGTATGGTAAACACTCCTTTCATTCTGTGTTGTGCAAGTATTTAGATCAAAGGAAAAATTACACACTTCATTTCCCAAACTAACTTCACCAAATGACATGCCTGTAGAACATTAACTATCTGCATTCCATTAGAAATCATTCATCTGTGCTTTGGTGCATCTAGAGAGTGATAATCTGAATATGAACATGTTTGTGGTTTGTACTTTGGGTGCACCAGCATTTCATAACACATTTATCTGTTATCGGTTATAGACTTGATTACACAAGTGTACTGTTTGTGCATTAATCATAGGCATATTAATCATGAGATTCCAAAACAGCACTGTTCATTAGGATTCTTTTGTGGCCGTCTTGCAACAATTTGTTTAGTTTAGTTGTTTAGTAGTCACTTAATAATCTTGATAGGTTTCTAACTTCAGCATGGTGCAAATTAATCATTGCGTGTATTTATATAGTAATTATGCATAAACAGAATTATGGACAGCACTAACATTGTGATTATGTTTGTAATGTTGTTATCAGTGTTTTAGATATGATTTGGTGTTATCATATGATTTCTTGTTGCATAAACCTCTCCCATACTGTGTGTCTCAGTGTTATTTTAGTATCATTGATAAACTACTAAAGATTTTCTATTTAATTTTTTAATAGTTTTTTCCTTTTTTTTGTAGTATTTTCTGTTTTTGGTTAGACTTGTAGTAATTTGTGTTTTGCGGAATGCTATTTTTAATATTATTATTATTTTTTAATTGTGTCTAATAAACATTTTTTAATCATTTGTGTATCAAATTTAGATGAAAATTGGATGTTGCCTATATACATATATATAGTTTTAGTTTTAGTTAACAATAATAACCCTGCTGTGTTTCTGTGGCTGTTAGATCTTTCATGTCTGATCACAGTGTCACTTTTGTTTATGTCTGATGTCTTTGTGACAGATATCTGGAATCACTTTCACAATGTTCTGGTTGTGAAGTATTCTAAAGAGCTGAATGGAGTCAATGTTGTGAGCGGACCAATATTTGACAGCGACTTTGATGGAAACTATGACTTTATGAACAAGGGAACCCCGTAAGTTTGCAAAATTAACCAGTGCCAGTAGAGTTTGTGAAAAATCTATTGGCTAAACAGAATACTGCCACAAACAGAAATTCAGTAGAACAGTAATATTGTGAAATATTATTACAATTTAAACCAGCTGTTTTCTACTTTAATATATTTTAAAATGTAATTTATTCCTATGATGTAAAGCAGAATTTTCAGCATCATTACTCTAGTCTTCAGTGTCACATGATCCTTCAAAAATCATCCTCATATGCTGATTTGCGGTTTAAGGACTGTTAATATTTTTGTGGGATTCATTGATGAATAGAAAGTTCAAAAAACAATATTCATATGAAATATCTGAAATAGATACAGTATAAAGTTATAACATAGTTATTGATCAATTTAATGCATCCTTGCTGAATAGAGATTTGATTTTCCTTAAATGCCACTTTTAATATCAAAACAAACTGTGGTTGGTCACGTTATATTTTGATCAGATGTTTTCCTGTCGAAGATGGCAGTTCTTGACCAGAATAAGATATAACCAGACTTTATGCTTAAGTCTAATATCCAACTCTGAGGGAAAAAAAATGTTTTATTAGGCCAAATGCACCATTTACAACTAGACCTATTGATAGTGCATATACTGCCCACTACTGGCCAAACAATGGCAACAATATGTATTTAGCAATCATTAAACTGAATTCTTTTCTCATATAGATGATTCTCTTCTGCTTTCAGGAATGGTGCTCCCATCCCTACACATTTCTTTGTGATTCTTACAAGTTGTGGGAACTCGTCTCTTCCTGTCAGACAGTGTGATGGTCCTCTAGATGCTGTGTCTTACGTACTTCCTCATCGACCTGATTATCTGGAAACGTGTCATGTACGTAATCAGCCATTCTTAATCTAAACCACAGCGCCCGTAAGATTGTACACAGGATGTCATTTGCTTGTTAGGTAACCATTGAATTGTTTTGAGCTTGTGAGTACAGTATACTCAACCAGATACAGAAAACCCTGTTGAAAAACAATGTTTGAGCTGGTCCTGAGCAAGAGCTTAGAACCAGCTTAGGACCAGCACATGACCAGCTCAAACCAGTTTAGGACCAGCTTAAAGGAGAAGTTCACTTCCAGAACAAAAATTTACAGATAAATTATGTTTTTTGAGGAAAACATTTTAGGATTTCTCTCCATATAATGGACTTCTATGGTGCCTCGCGTTTAAACTTCCAAAATGCAGTTTAAATGCAGCTTCAAATGGCTCTAAACGATCCCAGCAGAGGAAGAAGGGTCTTATCTAGTGAAACGATCTGTTATTTTCTAAAAAAAAAAAGAACAATTTCTATACTTTTTAACCTCAAATGCTCATCTTGTCTAGCTCTGCGTCAACTTTGTGTGTTCCGGTTCATGACAGTTAGGGCAAGTTGAAAAAATCCAACTTCAGAATCGTCCTACAACGCTGTTTTACCTTTTTTTGTAAAGGGTGTTTGATCTTTTTTGCATGTTTACTTTGTAAACACTGGGTCGGTACTTCTGCAGCGATGTAGGACAAATTAGAACACTGCAAGAAATGCTTTTCTTAGTCTTGTTTCCAGCCAAAATATCAAAAAAAATTTAAATCCTTAAATCCAATAAGAATTTTCTAGAAGAGTAAAAATTATTGTCGTTTTCAGGAAAAAAACAAGTCAAAATTAAGTGTGTTTTTGCTTGAAGCAAGCAAAATAATCTGCCAATGGGGTAAGAAAAATTATCTTGATTTTTTTAGTTTGTTCTAAGAAAACACTCACTTAATTTTGACTTGTTTTTTCTGAAAAATCGTCTAGAAAATATTTCTTGATTTAAGAGTTTTTAGATATTTTGGCTGGAAACAAGACAAAAAAATCAAAGTAAGAAAAGCAGTGAAGTTGGAGGAGAAAATGAGATGGGATTTTCTTTTCGACCTATCCTAACTGTTTTTGAACCGGAATACACAGTGTACATGCAGAGCTAGACAAGATTAGCATTTGAGGTTAAAAAGTATATAAACTGCATTTAAACTGCATTTTGGAAGTTCAAACTCGGGGGCACCATTGAAGTCCACTGGAGAGAAATCCTGAAATGTGTCAAAAAACAATTTCTTTACGACTGAAGACCGAAGTACATGAACCTCTTGGATGACAAGGGGGTGAGTAAATTATCTGTACATTTTTGTTCTGGAAGTGAACTTCTACATTAAACCAGCTCATGACCAACTAGGGACCATCTTAAACTAGCTGCCATGCTTCAAAACATACCTAACCAGCATATGCTGTTTTTTTTTTTCAACATGGAATAGAACTAAATATGAAAGTACATACAAAAATATCCTATTTAAGTGAGTCCAAAATCGCTCTAAACTTCATCTAATTGTATTTCATGTCAATTGAAACTGTTTTATCTTTTATTTCTCCAGAATGGCTCAGACTACTCATGGTTCCAGGATTGGGTTCAGCTTCACGTTGCGCGAATCAGAGACATTGAGCTTCTGTCGGGCTTGAGTTTTTACCATGACCGGATATCTGTTGCTGAAACGTTACAACTCAAAACCACACTCAAAACTTTCTAGAAACGTTTGTGAACTTAGACCTTATTTCACTGCTTCTGCAGACCACAAACAGCACATTCGGAATGGATCTTCTTTTTTCTTTTTTTACCATTGAAACACAGCTGAGCTTTACCAGTTCAGAGAGTCTTTGAATTCCTGAAATGGGAAAATAAAATGTTTTATGATCTCTGCGATCTATTTATATCTGGGGAAGTACCGAACTGTACGAGAAACCGGTCCAGAAATCCTAGAGTAACTGAAGTACTGCTTTTCCAAAAAAATAAGAAACTGTTTTTCAGCACACATATGCTAGTGATTTAACTGTGGTTGGACTTTCAGCCTGTTCCAAAAAGAAAGGGTATCCTAAAAAGAAACTGTATCAAGAGCTTTTGTGCAAACAACAGGAAAGACACCGTTTCCACAGGAATCGTTTTTAAAATGTATTTTACTTTACATTGTTTCATTAAATTGTTCTATAACAAATGCTGTTTATACATGTCAATTCATGATTTATTTTACAGTGCTGCAGAATAATAGTGGTTTGTACTGCCCCTTCAGGCCAGAATGCAGAATAACATCAGACACCAGAAGCAAACCTTGTGTCACTTGTGTATAATTTTCTGGAGATTTAATGGATTTACTCTCTCAGGTCAATTTTGATATCAATAAATCTGCATCAGCGTTCTTTATTACATTTGTATTTTACTTTTGTTATTCAAAGATTATAATGTATAAGCAGAAAAGAGATTGTACTGTAGATTGTCTCAGTTGGTCAGTTTTGATTAAATATTTAATATTTGAGTTATATGTATGTTGATTGTGTAGTGTCTTGTGGTTCAGTACATTTTACTGTCACTGTCAAAATGATCCTCTTCAATAATGTACTATATTTTTAGTTTGGTTCAGTGACATAATGGACATTTTTTTCATGTGTCTGGACCTATATATTTATTATAAAAATTAAACCAATATATATATATATATATTATATACCATTCAAAAGTAGGTTAGTAAGTTTTCTGAATTGGTCAAAAGTGACAGTAAAGACATGCTACCTACCTACCTCTCTACCTATCTATAATATTAAAATATAAATATATTTATAAGTACCGTATCTCACAAAAGTGAGTACACCCCTCACATTTCAACCCTTTTAGTATATCCTCTCAAGGGACAATACTATAGAAATGAAACTTGGATATATTTTAGTAGTAGAGTAGTCAATGTGCAGCTTGTGTAGCAGTGTAGATTTACTGTCCTCTGAAAATAACTCAACATACAGCCATTATTGTCAAAATAGCTGGCAACAAAAGTGAGTACACCCTAAGGGATAAAGCAGTATGTTGTTAAACCATGCAAAGCTGCATGTCCCATTCATCATGTTTATGTTTTGTCTGCTTGACACGACCATACAAAGTTGTGTATCTTGTATTAGAGCAGTTAAAATTAGGTGCCTTAAGTACAATTCTTTCACACTCATACTGACCGCTGGATGTTCTCCACAAAAATGGCTATTAAAAGGCTTTTAGAGGTTCAGTAACACCCTGAAACCGAGTTACACTACAGTGGTCAGGGTCATACAGAGATTTTTCAAGATGGGTTCCATTCGGAACAGGCCTTGCAAGGGTAAATCAACGAAGTTAAGCACTTGTTCTGTGTGTCAGGTGCAGAACCTGGCTTCAAAAAGCAGATGCATGAGTGCTGCCAGCATTGCTTTAAAGGTTGCAGAAGTAAAAGGTTAGCTTGTCAGTGCTCAGACCATACGCCGCGCATTGCAACAAGTCGGTTTGCGTAGGCGTCGTCCTAGAGGGAAGCCTCTTCTGAAGCTGGCTCACAAGAAAGCCCGCAAACAGTTTGCTGAAGACAACCTGTCCAAGAGCATGAATTACTGGAACCATGTCCTGTGGTCTGATGAGACTAAGATAAACTTATTTGGCTCAGATGGTGTCCAGCATGTGTGGCGATTCCCTGGTGAGGAGTACCAAGAAAATTGTGTCTTGCCTACAGTCAAGCATGGTGGTGGTAGCATCATGGTCTGGGGCTACATGAGTGCTGCTGGTACTGGGGAGCTGCAGTTCATTGAGGGAAACATGGATTTCATTATGTCCTGTACATTCTGAAGCAGAACATGATGTCTTTTCTCCAGAAACTAGTCTGAATGGCAGTTTTTCAACATGATAACGATCCCAAACACACCACCAAGATGACAACTGCCTTGCTAGGGAAGCTAAGGTGAAGGTGATAAGGTGGCAAAGTATCTCCAGACCTAAAATCTATTAAGCACCTGTGGGGCATCATCAAGCATAAGGTGGAGAAGCACAATGTGTCCAGCAGCTCTGTGAGGAGTGGATGAGGATCACAGCAACAACCTGTGCAGCTCTGTTCAATTCCATGCCCAGGATGATTAAGGCAGTGCCAGATAACAATGGTGCTAACACAATGTATTGACACTTTGGACAAGTTCACTTAGGGTGTACTCACTTTTGTTGCCAGCTATTTTGACAATAATGGCTGTATGTTAAGTCATTTTCAGGGGACAATAAATCTGCTGCTATACAAGCTGCCCATTTACTACTCTAAAATATATCCAAGTTTCATTTCTATAGTATTGTCCCTTGAGAAGATATACTAAAATGGTTGCTGAAATGTGATTGGTGTACTCACCTTTGTAACATACTATAACCATCTTAAAATAAATTAAATTGATTAAAATAAAAAAGTCTTATTAAAAGGCTGAAAGTTTTTTAATCTTTTATTACTGTATTTTAAGCAAAGTTAACAGTGAAGTTGTTGTTTTTTTAAATATTAATATTTAAAACCTTCAAATATGAATATTCAAAATTAATTAATTAAAACTTTACCCTGGATGTTTGGCCTAGACCCCCCCCCCCCCCCTCTTTCATACTTAGTCTTTTTTTCATAAAACTTTTTGAATGGTAAAATATGTTTTAAAAAATATGTTGTAAAATACTGATTAAGATGTGCATACTCATATTGTATGCATTTCAATAATATAAATAAATAAGCATGTTAGAAAATCTAAATGAAGTTCTGTGCTACTTCAGTAATCATAATCTGGATTGTAATTTTTTAATTGTGCAGCTTTCCACTTTCTCTTTAAAGATGCTTAGACAGAATCAAACTGCTTTTGTGGCCTTGTATAGCACTTTTGTTCTGGGTAATTTCTGTTTCGCAGACCTGTGTCGTCATCACGTGAACAGGAAGGATGTGGAATATGACTCTGTCTCTATATAGTTGAGATTGCAAGTCTCTCAGCTGTCACTTCACATCACATCACAAACTGGTCTGAAGGTAAGTCTGCACGCAATATTTTCTCATAACGATACATCAGCATAGTGATAATTATTGTATGCTGTAATCAAAGTTGCAAAATGTGGCTGGGGTGAAGTTTATCAGCAGCAAAGTGTGTATAGTTTTAGTGCCATCAATGTCAGTAAACTTTTATATTTGCAAGACCTAGATAATGATGCTTTTTTAGTTCTTTGCACTTGACAGTGGTTGCTTAACACTTAAAAGTGTGCAAAGACAGTTGTGAAATATGAAATATGTTCAATACCAACATTTTAATCTTTAATTCTAAAGATTTTTCTGAAAATTTGTGTTGATTAAAATATTGTAATAGTACAATAAATTGTATTCATTTTTTTCTTTTGACGACATAACAGTTCTAGGGTATTGAATCAGAAATGTTCATGACTTCTCTGTTAGAAAGGTACACTGTAAAGTCACTGTAGATCAGTTTATCTAGTGCTTGGCAACTCAAACACAAACACAGCTCAAAGCAAAAAAACTGAATGTCAAGAAGGATGTCTGTCTGAAAACATCTGATCTGAAGCTGATTGTCATCTCTTCTCAAAGCGACGTGTATAAAACATACGTGTGGCATTTGCTAGATAACCCTTTCCTGGAAGTGGCTCTTGCATGCAGCAAAAGCCCCTTGCAGTAAGCTGTCAAGGCCAGACGTTGTGGGTTCCCACGTAACCCCATCATTGCATGACAAGCGCAGTTCACCAGATATGAGTCCACCGGAGACACTTCACGTAAATGAGCTCATGAAGAACGTGGGAAATGACTACAGACTCTTCCCACAGTCCACTAAATTTCATGTAGGTCTGTTGACTCAGCTTCACCGTGGCTATAGGTCGTTTCACACATTTTCAGAATTACGTCATTTCAAAAATAGCCTTATGATTTGGTTCTCGGTTTTGCTACCAGCACTTTGCATGTAGGCAATATGTTCTGATGCATTTTAGCTAGGATTGTAAACCTATGAAACATTTTAGTGCAATTACATGTTTTGCTATAAAGATTAATAGGCGTAGCTCAATCAATGTTTTCTAAGAAAACCCAAAATAAAGATAATTGTTGCAGATTATTGAATAGTGCGCACAATGTTATTGTAACATTCTTAAATAATGTAACAAAAAGTAGCTTTAGAACTCGAACTAATTTAAGTCGAATTTCAGTTTGTCCATCCGAGGTAAACATTAACACAGAATGCGTTCTTGTGTTCCACTTGCGCTATTTTTGAATTGTTGGTCTGTATATGCAAACGAATAGAGAATGTTTATTTTTAAGAAACATATTTTAAATGGCGTGACAAATTATAACACCTTTACAAGTACGTCATGCGTTTGGTTTCACTTTGTCTATCTATTTTTGAACGTACTCTGTACTGCTTGCTCATGATGTGGTCTGGTTTGGTCAGGTGGGAATTGTGGTAGTTCTCAGTTATTAGATGGGGTGAAGGGAACATTGGCTAAAAAAGGCATGAATGTATGTCGACCTCATTCACAAGCAGTGGCTGCTGGCAGTAGCTGATGCTGATTGACATCTCATTTGTCTAAAGAAGTTTTAGAATTTTATCCGTTGTGTAAGTGAACGAGGCGCCAACAATCAGTTAACTAAATGAGATTAGAATCAGAATCAGAATCAGAATCAGAATCAGAATGAGCTTTATTGCCAGGTATGTTTGCACATACTAGGAATTTGTTTTTGTGACAGAGCTCCACAGTGCTACAGAATGACAGTGACAAGACGATACATATTATAAAAAGAACAATATAGAGGTATACAAGACAGACAATGTGCAAAAATAGCAAAGACATTTGAATGGAAGTAAGTATGTGCTTTAAATAAATAACGGAAAAATGAATAAAGAATGTATAGTGTTGTATGTTCCACGATCAAGTGTTCATGAGATGGATTGCCTGAGGAAAGAAACTGTTTCGGTGTCTGGTCGTTCTAGTGCTCAGTGCTCTGTAGCGCCGACCGGATGGTAACAGTTCAAAAAGTGAGTGTGCTGGATGTGAGGGGTCCAGAGTAATTTTGGCAGCCCTTTTTCGTACTCTGGATAAGTACAGATCTTGAAGGGTAGGGAGGGTTGTACCAATGATTCGCTCAGCAGTCCGGACTATCCGACGTAGTCTTCTGAGATCAGAATTTGTAGCTGAGCTGAACCAGATGGTAATTGAAGTGCAGAGGACGGATTCAATGATGGCAGAGTAAAACTGTTTCAGCAGTTCCTGTGGCAGGTTGAGCTTCCTCAGCTGGCGAAGGAAGTACAGTCTCTGCTGGGCCTTTTTCACAATGGAGTCTATGTGAATGTCCCACTTCAGGTCCTGGGAGATGGTATTGCCAAGGAACCTGAATGACTCCACTGTGTTTACAGTGCTGTTCATGATGGTGAGTGGGGGGAGAGCAGGGGGGGGGTTTCCTGAAGTCTATGATCATCTCCACAGTTTTGAGCGTGTTGAGCTCCAGGTTGTTATGACTGCACCAGACAGCCAGCTCTTTTACCTCCTGTCTGTAAGCAGACTCGTCACCGTCCTGAATGAGGCCGATAAGTGTGGTGTCGTCTGCAAACTTCAGGAGCTTGACAGAGGGGTCTTTGGAGGTACAGTCATTTGTATACAGGGAGAAGAGCAGTGGGGAGAGGACACAACCCTGAGGGGCGCCAGTGCTGATAGTACGGGTGCTGGATGAGAATTTTCCCAGCCTCACTAGCTGCTGCCTGTCTGTCAGGAAGCTGTTGATCCACTGACAGACTGATGTGGGCACAGAGAGCTGAGTTAGTTTGGGCAGGAGGAGGTTTGGGATGATAGTGTTGAAGGCTGAACTGAAGTCCACAAACAGGATCCTCACATAAGTCCCTGATTTGTCCAGATGCTGCAGTATGAAATGTAGACTCATGTTCACTGCATCATCTACAGACCTGTTTGCACGATAAGCAAACTGCAGGGGGTCCAGTGAGGGTCTGGTGATGTCCTTCAGATAAGCCAGAACCAGTTTCTCAAACGACTTCATGACGACAGATGTTAGCGCCACAGGTCTGTAGTCGTTAAGTCCTGTTATTTTGGATTTCTTTGGAATGGGGATGATTTCAGAACGTTTGAGAGAGGCGGGGACTTCACACAACTCCAAAGACCTATTGAAGATCTGTGAGAAAATGGGTGCCAGCTGATCTGCACAGGTTTTCAGACAGGCTGGTGTGACACCGTCAGGGCCTGGTGCCTTTCTTCTTTTGTTCTTTTTGAAGACCTTGCGTACCTCATCTTCACTGATTTGAATGGGAGTTGCAGGAGTGGGGGAGAGGGGTGATGTTGGAGGTGTAAATGGTGTCTTTTCAAACCGACAATAGAACTCGTTCAGATCGTCTGCCAGTTGCTGATTCTGCAAAGTGCTGGGGGATGATGTCTTGTAATTGGTGATGTGTTTTAGACCTTTCCACACTGATGAAGAGTCACTGGAATGAAATTGGTTCCTTATCTTTTCGGAATAATTTCTCTTTGCCACTTTGATCTCCTTTTCCAGTGTGTATTTGGCCTCTTTATACAAGACTTTGTCCCCTTTCCTGTAAGCATCATCTTTGACATGACGAAGCTGTCTGAGTTTTGCAGTGAACCATGGTTTGTCGTTGTTGTAAGTTAAGCGAGTCCTGGTAGGAATGCATAAATCCTCACAGAAACTGATATATGAAGTAACAGTCTCTGTAAGCTCGTCCAGATCAGTAGCAGCAGCTTCAAAAACACTCCAATCAGTACATTCGAAACAGGCTTGTAAAGCCCGCTCTGTTTCGTTGGTCCATCTCTTTACAGACTTTGCTACAGGTTTAGCAGATTTAAGTTGTTGCCTGTAGGTTGGTATAAGATGAACCAGGCAGTGATCAGAAAGTCCCAAAGCTGCCCGTGAGACAGAGTGATATGCATTCCTTATTGTGGTGTAACAGTGGTCCAATATATTTCTATCTCTGGTCGGACATGTGATGTGCTGTCTGTATTTTGGAAGTTCACGGGAGAGATTTGCTCTATTAAAATCCCCAAGAATGATTAAAACAGAGTCCGGGTGTTGTTGTTCTGTCTCTGTGATGTGATCAGCGAGTTTCTGTAACGCCAGGCTCACGTGCGCTTGCGGTGGAATGTACACACTCACGAGAATGAACGAGCAAAACTCTCGCGGCGAATAGAACGGCTTACAGTTTATGAAAAGCGCTTCAACATCAGAACAGCATATTTTCTTTAACACTGTTACATCTGTACACCACCTCTCATTGATGTAAAAGCACGTCCCGCCGCCGCGCGATTTCCCCGTCGATTCTGCGTCGCGGTCTCCTCTGAACAGCTGATATCCCGGGAGATGAATCGCGCTGTCAGGTATAGCCGCGTTCAGCCAGGTTTCCATGAAACACAGAGCAGCAGAGTGTGAGAAGTCCTTATTTGTCCGGGAGAGCAGAAGGAGTTCGTCCGTTTTGTTTGGTAGAGACCGGAGATTTGCCAAATGTATGCCTGGCAGTGTCATCCTGAATCCACGCTGACGAAGCTTCACGAGCGCGCCGGCGCGCTTCCCCCGCGTCCTGCGCGTCCTGAAGCCTTTGGTAAGCGCCGCCGCTCCGCCAACTATGATGTTGAGCAAAACGTCCGAATAATCAAAAACCGGTAGGAGATTTTGTGGTATGTTCTGCCTAATGTTTAGCAGTTCATCCCTTGTAAAACTGATAGTGTTTGCAAAACAAAAAACAGGAAAAACGAACAAAAACACTAAAACAACTGGAGAGCTAAGCACAGAGGCTGCCATTCGCGGCGCCATCTTGTTCTTTTAGAGAGATCAATTCGCACTTTGGACCGTTAACGCTACTTCATCTGTGCTAGTATTACATGCACATACCATGTATGTACAGGTCTCGAAATTTCGACCGTTTTTGTCGCATATATGCTCCCAAAATTTAATCTGAGCGACCTCAAATTATATTTGGGAGCATTTTGATGATAACTCAGCGGCAGAGTTGCACTCACGCTGGGGCGTAATTTTCACTGGGGACACGTTTTTCAAAATCCCGTTTTGTGTCCTCCCACTTTTGTTAAAGTAATCTCTTGTATTGTAGAATGCATGCTCAGCACCACCAAGTTTCGATTGATCGTTAAAACGAAACCAAAAGTAAAACCCGCACGCGCATTCAAAAGCAATATTAATACCCTACATTTAGAGAGCGACTCCTCAATGCGCGAAAATTAGGCTACATAAAATATCGAAGCTGTTATTAAATATTAGTATGTGGGCTACAATAAGTTGTGTAGTTGTCTATACTGCCCTCCAAAGGCAAAGCGCAGTAACTACACATTTGGTCAAAATTGAGTTAAGGCGTAAAATGGACTTTGTGACAACTGTTTTGTCTTGTGGCAAAGTCTCCTGGTTCTGTTTTGTCCCATTTCAGAGAAACGAGAGCGTCAATATGTTTGACTAGCTGTTGTAAAAACTTGAAAGGCATTTTTCTCAGTTTAAGTGTTGGCGTAGTTACTGCACTTTGCCTTTGGAGGTCAGTATAACTCTGCATAATGCTTGAAAGATTCGGTCTCTATTTAAAACATCCTAAAACATTTCAGGATTTCTCTCCATATATCGGACTTCTATGGTGCCCCCGAGTTTGAACTTCCAAAATGCAGTTTAAATGCAGCTTCAAAGGACTCTAAATGATTCCAGCCGAAGAAGAAGGGTCTTATCTAGTGAAACGATCATTTATTTTCTAAAAACATTTACAACTTATATACTTTTTAATCTCAAAGGCTTGTCTTGCCTAGCTCTGCATGACAGTTAACTGTTAATGACAGTTAGGTTATGTCGAAAAACTCCTATCTCATTTTCTCCTCCAACTTCAAAATCGTCCTATATCACTGCAGAAGTACCAACCCAGTGTTTACAAAGTGAACATGCAAATAAGATCAAACACTCTTTCCAAAAAAGGTAAAACAGCGATGTATAGCGATTTTGAAGTTGGAGGAGAAAATGAGATGAGAGTTTTTCGACATACCTAAACTGTAATGAACCGGAATACACAGAGTAAGCACAGAGCTAGACAAGATGATCATTTGAGGTTAAAAAGTATGTAAATGGAATTTATTTTTAGAAAATAACCAGTTGTTTTGCTAGATAAGACCCTTCTTTCTTCGGCTGTGATCATTTAGAGCCCTTTGAAGTTGCATTTTGGAAGTTCAAACTCAGGGGCACCATATAAGTCCATTATATTGAGATAATTCCTGAAATGTTTTTCTCAAAAAACATAATTTCCTGTCCAAACTTGGTCCTGGAGAATTTAACTCCAATTTGCCTCAACACACATCTGGAAGTTTATTGTAGTTAGTAAGATCTTGATTGGGGTTGAAACTAAACTCTGCAGGACAGTGGCCCTCCAGGAGCAGGACTGACCAACATACAGCATGTTATATTTAATCTATAGCCTGTTATATAGCAATGTTTCATGTTTCAAATCGACCAATGTCACCCAGGTAGGTACGTTTGGTAGTAGCTTGGGCTGTGAATTGACAAAAACAATATTGTTTTATATGAAATTACTAAAAACTTTGATGAAAAGTCAAAAACACCACAACATCTTGACCACTGAACAATTTTTCAGAATCTGCGCAAAGTGGCATCTTCTGAACTGAACTGAGCTGTGGAGGAAATGAAACTCGAACAGGAAAACTGGGAAGTCATATACAATCGCTTCTGCCCTATGGATCTCGGATTATTCCAGGCTCTGGAGAGAGAAAGAGTCCTCGAGGTTCTTCAGAGAGACAAAGCACTTCGAACCATTGAAGCAGACAGAATCAGGTATACGTAAATGTTTTTAGAACAACTTCTTTAGAACGTGTGTGTCCTTAGCCAGATAGCACACGTACGTCTGCAAGATGTCTGCTAAAAATTGCTTGATCTGGAAAGCACCTGCTGTGTAAACAAACATCTGACAGACATCTGTAGGATGTCAGTTTTACATACATTCTAAATCGTAGACATCGTAAAGACATCTAATGCATCTGAGGTCTTCTAGACGTATTGCAGACGAGCAAACACTCATGTGTTGAATAACATTTCAAACTAATTTATTTTAGGAGGCTGAAGGTAGATCTTCAAGGTGTCTGTCGACAGAGCTCCATGACCATCATGCGTCCTTATGGTCAGAGATCATGTGCACGGTGTCAGCGGATTCTGGGGAAGTTCTGGGACTGTGGTTCGGTGTGCTGCGGATGCAGCCATCGCATCTGTAAACGCTGTCGGGTCGTCAGGTCTGCCCAGGAGTGGAAGTGCACAATGTGTCATGCATACAGGTAAAGACAAATCCCAATGGATTTATACCAAAGTATTCAAATCTATGAGAAACGCATTATTAAACAATCATAATAACATCCCTTCCAGGGAATTTAAGATCAAATCGGGTGAATGGTTTCTGGAACAGCAAGCAAAGAAATTTCCAGATGTCAAAGGTTTGTCAGTTTTCATTATTTCTGAGGACAATTGTTCTTTTGAATTTACTAAATTTACACGTCACTGTTACAGTGGACTTTGTGGTCAACCACTGCATTCTTCAGCCAGTTTTTGTTTAATAAAAACATTGTGTAATTGACCACTGTCTTTTTTTTTTTTTCAGATAACAGTCATGAAACCATCGGAGACAAACTATTACAGTCTTATCAACGGCTCAGGTTGGAAAGCCTCTAATATAAAAATGGTTAAAATAATAATTATAATAATCACCTTTGGTTTAAGATGATTCTTGTGTTTTATTGTGCTTATTTTATGTTTTAGCTTTATTGCAGTTGTGCCTCCAACTCCTCCTCCAGTTTATGAACCAACATCATACAACAGATTGACTTATTTACCAGAACAGGTAAAGAAAGTAACGTTTTCTTTTTTTTTCTTTTTTTTTTCTTTTGTTGTGTTTCTTCATCACCTAATAATGTGATTCTGTTTATACTAGGACCTCAAAAAATCAAAGCCATTTACTAAATCTATGGAGAACCTGATGGTGTCTGTCAGTGCTCACATAAAAAGTAAGAAAACAAAGTTAAAGCTATGTCTCTACGTTAATTGTAATAACATTGTAATAACTCATATATCCACAAGAGTCTCTACAACAGCCTGATCTGGGATGTTTGTTTTGTCTTGATGCTAGAGTTCTCCAAATCTCAGAATGATTTGACTGTGGAAGCTGGTCAGCTGACTGTGGATCATGGACTCCTGCAGAACTCAAGACGTATGAGCCGATCAGAGAGTGCCATCAACAAAGTCAATGTAAGTCGATGCAGTATCGTCTACAAGCATTTGAAATGCAATTCATTTCCTGTAAACATCCTTCATTGCTGTTGATGCATGAACAACCTAAATTTGAGACTGAGCAGAATGATTTCTGAAGGTTAATGTGACACTAAATACTGAAGTAATGATGCTGAAAAAAATAAATTGGATTTTTAATGTATATAAAAATAGAAGAATGTTTTTTTTATATCGTAATAATATTTTCACAATATATATTTTTTTCTGTATTTTTGATTAAATACATAATACTTAACTCATTAAAAAAATCTTACTGATTCCAAATTATTGACCGGCAGCGTATGTGACCCTGGACCACAAAACCAGTTTTAAGTAGCATGGGTATATTTGTAGCAATAGCCCAAAATACATTGTATGGGTCAAAATTATAGATTTTTTAAATACCAAAATCATTAGGATATTAAGCAAAGATCATGTTCCATGGAGATATTTTGTAAATTTCATACAGTAAATACAGTCAAGCCTGGAAGCATTCATACCCCTGGCAAATTCTGACTTAAAGTTACTTTTATTCAACTAGCAATTTTTTTTTAATTAGAAATGACACAGACGTCTCCCAGAAGATAATAAGAAGATGTACAACATGCATCATTGTGGAAAAAAAAAATATTACTCAACTTTTATTTACATTTGAACAAAAAGTGGCATGCCCAAAATGATTCATACCCTTCTCAATAATCAATAGAAAAGCCTTTATTGGCTATTACAGCAAACAAATGCTTCCTATAATTGCTGACCAGCTTTTTGCATGTCTCCACTGGTATTTTTGCCCATTCATCTTTAGCGATGAGCTCCAACTCTTTCAGGTTGGAGGGTCTCCTTGCCATCACCCTGATCTTTAGCTCCCTCCACAGATTCTCAATTGGATTTAAGTCAGGACTCTGGCTGGGCCACTGCAAAACGTTAATGTTTTTGTCTGCTAACCATTTCTTCACCACTTTTGCTGTGTGTTTTGGGTCGTTGTCATGCTGAAATGTCCACTGGTGCCCAAGGCCAAGTTTCTCTGCAGACTGCCTGATGTTGTTGTTGAGAATTTTGTTGTAATGTTCCTTTTTCATGGTGCTGTCTGCCTTGAGATGTTGCCACCAGCAGAGCCCAGATTCATCAGGATTCTTTTTTACCTCTCTCACTATCCTCCTGGCCAGCACAGGTGTCACTTTTGGCTTCCGACCACGTCCTCTGAGATTTTTCACAGTGCGGAACGTCTTGTACTGTTTAATAATACTTTGCACTGTAGCCACTGGAACTTCAAAACATTTAGATATGGTCTTATAGCCCTTTCCTGACTTGTGAGCAGCCACAATGCGCAGCCGCAGGTCCTCAGTGAGCTCCTTTGTCTTAGCCATGACTGTCCACAAACCAACAGCAGAGAGCTTCTGTTTTTCACATGTTGAGTTGATTAAAACAGCTGTTCCCAATGAATCAGGATAATTAGGATGCTTTAGAACAGCTTGGACTATTTGGAATGGTATAGAACTTTGGATTTTCCCATAGACTGTGACAGTTTGCAAAGGGTATGAATAATTTTGCACATGCCACTTTTTGTTCAAATGTAAATAAAAGCTGAGAAATATTTTTTTCCACAATGATGCCTCTTTTACATCGTCTTATTATCTTTTGGGAGAAGCCTGTGTCATTTCCGGCCCCCCAAAAAACTTGCTGGTTGAACAAAAGTAACTTTAAGTCAGTATTTGCCAGGGGTATGAATAATTTCGGGCTTGACTGTATATTGAAACTTAATTTTTTGTATAGTAATATGCAGTGCTAAGAAATTCATTTGGACAACGTTAAAGGCGTTTTTTTGCACCCTTAGAATCCAGATATTTAAATAGTTGTATGTACTGATTGATTTTGTCTCTTCACAGCTGTGCAAAGTACCCAGTCTACCCAATCTATCCCAGAACACCAGAGGTGTCGATCATTATGCTTCAACAAGTACACTTTACCTTACAGATGACGACGCTTCATATACATCCGCATACAGCGATGAGCAAAGGGTATGTATTCACAGGACATTTAAAAAGTTTTCTGTTTAATCAGATAACCGATGAGTACAGATCTCTCAGGAAGCAAAGTGCCCAACATTCTGCAAAATTCTGCAAGATAACTGCAAACACGCTTAGATAACGCTTATAGGCGTATGAGGATGCGTGCTGTATTGTGTGTTAATTCTCTCTCACGACTTTCAAACATCAACGTAAAAAGTGTAATGTTAATAAATATGAATTTATTCGAAAATCTGTTTTGTACAGGACAGCAACAGCAGCACAGGAATGGACTGTGGGATCTTTGAAAACACTAGTGTGACTGGAGAAGTAGAGGCTGTCTTCGGTTATAACAACAGGACGTCCTGTTTGGAGATAACTATCAAAGCCTGCAAAAATCTGATGTTTGGAGATACGAAGAAGAAATGTCATCCGTAAGTTGTTTTGATGGAGCGCATGTTTGCGGTGCATTGCAGACTGTACTATAAATGTTAGGAGAACATTGTTGCTAGAACATATTTGGCTCATTTATGGTTGGCCTAAAAAGAAATGTTGTTTCTTTCTAAACAAACAGGTATGTAAAGGTCTGTCTGCTTCCAAAGAAATATCATGATTATAAAACGAAGACAGCAGTCAAGAGGGGAAATAACCCGGTTTACAACGAAACCTTTACTGTGAGTACTATTTTCATTAGTGGTGGGCATAGATTAATTTTTTTAATCTAGATTAATCTAGATTAAATCTTGAAATTAATCTAGATTAATCTAGATTAAAATGGCTAATTTGAATTCTGCTGAAGGCATTCAGAATATGTGTGCTACCCAAATAATGACTAAAAGTAAGTCTTTGAGAACGGGTTTCTCAAGCCAGGTGGCGCATTAGACCAGGCGCTCATCTCCTGTTTCCAAAATGCATTACAAACTGCTTGACAATTGCATTTACAACACAATTAACTATACAAACTTGTGTAACCAAGTACTTCTGCGCAAAAGGCTGTACGACGTGCGCGTTCCAGTAAAATATACAAGCGCGCGGTATGGATAGCGTATCTGCGTTCATCTTCCAATAAACTGCGTTGCTTTTAGAAGCGTCAATTCAGTTGTTGCATATAGTTTAATGTCTTTATTTCGGGATTATCAAAGTAAATTATAACTCAAATTTGAGATTTTACTGGGACACAGCAGATTTTCACTGGGGCACGTGCCCCAGTAAAAAAGGGTATAGCAATGCACGCACCTGCCCTGAAGCGTCTTCATAACTGCATCCATGTCTGCGCGTCTCATTTGTGGTCATTTCACAGAAGTTGAAGACTTGTTCTCGCCCCCTACAGTGCAATTCAACTAGATATACGTCATCCGCGCTAAAATATCAAAGTGAAAGTCATCATATCTTGCGTAGTTTAGACCCAGCTCCCAACCCAACTTTGAGAATAGATTAACGGCGATATTTTTTTTATCGCGCGATATGAGTCTCACGTTAACGCAGCACGTTAACGCCGATAACGGCCCACCTCTAATTTTCATGTTTTCCATTTTATTTTAGTCATTTTTATTAATGTGCCACTATAGGTTTTGTTTTTTATTTCACTTTTAGTTTTAGTTATTTTAGTTTTAGTCATGTTAGACTAAATGAAAATGGGACATGTTGCCTTTAGTAGCTAGGTGAAATAAATTAAGTTCAAATTTTAGTTAATATTTGTTTAATTTCAAGTAACAAATCATTTTATGTTGTTTTCGTTTTAGTTATCTATAATAACCCTGCAATGATAGGACATTATTATCGAGAGTCAATAAAATAGCAAAGTTAGTCAGTTTTGCAATAAAAAAAGCAAACAAACAGATGCTGAGTAAAATAGATAACCAAAATATTATTTGTTGTTGTTCTCGCAAGCTATGAAAATGATTTGTGATTCCACAATCACATAATGAATGTTTACCGGAAACAAAAATTAATTTAATTTAATTTAATTTAATTTAATTTAATTTAATTTAATTTAATTTAATTTAATTTAATTTAATTTAATTTAATTTAATTTAATGACATTAAGATGTCCATGTCAAAAGAAATTGACAAAAGTGATTTTATGTCCATAAAAAGCACATTAAATGTAAGTAAAGTGCCTACTTTTAAGGTTTCAAATAAGTTTTTGGAGATTAAAATGTCAAAATTTGGTTGAAATAATGTTACATTGTCATTCAGTGTAACCAAATATTTATGTTAAAATTCAAACAACATGCTTATTCTGACTTGTACATATTAAAATATATAAAAGAATAAGGGAGCATATTATTTTTTGTGTGTTTTAAATAGGCCTAAGTAAAAAAAAAATCTTACTGACAAATGGGCAAAACATTTAATAATAATAATTAAACAAATGTAGAATTACAACAAATTAGTATTTTGGAGTGAAAGCTATTTGTCTTTTGATTGTCATAAATTGATTTGTGTTGTAAATATGCCAGACAAGATTGTTACACTAAATTACATTTTAGTGAATGTCTTCTGTAAATTAGGAAAACATGTATGATATTTATTTTTACTCAGAAAAAAAAACAAACAATTAAATTAAACAGAAAACGTTATATATATATATATATATATATATATATATATATATATATATATATATATATATATTTTTTTTTTTTTTTTTTTTTTTTTTTTTTTTGAAAGAAAAAAACAATTTAAAGCAGTATTACACTTTTTGATTTTATGCTTAAACCCTTTTTCGTCTTAGACACATATATGTATGCATTTATTCATTATTTTTTAGTTGTGACTTTTTATGTGTATTGAGTTATTTTACATTTATTTCAGCTGTATTTATTAAGTAAAATATATATATTTACACTCTTTTTTTATTTTCTAAAATAGAAATGCATTGAAAATGTGACTATATTTTGAGGGTATTGTGTGCTGAAATCTTTGGTTTGTGTCTGTGTTTGCAGTGTGTGGTTGCTCCTAGGCAGCTGGGCAGCAGTGTAGTTCAGGTGTCAGTGTGGCACTGCAGGGGACTCAAGCGGAAGCTCTTTCTGGGCGAGACGCACATCCGTCTGGCAGACTTGTGTCTGGAGAGCACAGACACTCAGCGCTCGGTGTGCTACGCACTCGGCCCAAAGGTAAGATCAGTCAAACTAGACTGACCTCATTAGAATTAAACTATGAAATGATCTACTCTTAAATTAAGTCTTTAAGTGCTTTCTACTGGGCAAGTTGTAGCCCATTTCTATTACCCACTTCAAGTCAACATGAAATCACAACTGACTGCATTTAATTCACAGTCCAAGACTGTTTGCTTTTCTACTGAATCACACAGACTATACACTAAATTAAATTATTAAATAAAAAAATAAAATTGAATTATTAAATATTTAATGTTAGCTCCATCTCATAATATTAACAGATATAACTTTTGATTTTAATGCTGGATTTAACATAAACTGCTCATTGATAAGTTCAAAATGCTAAAGCTTGTTCTTTTATAACAGGGTCATCCACTGGGTGGTGATGAAGAGCTGCTGCTTAAAGCTCAATTCCAGTTTCTGCCACAGACTTACCCACATACAACCGGTATGAGACTAGCACTCCCTTACACACTTTCAGCCAGCCTAGAATATAGGAATATGAATATGTGTGTGGATGAGAGAAAGACTCCCTTTTCTGGGCTTATTATATAAGCAAATGTATTTAAACTCTTATTAAAGATAAATTAGGCCTATTTCAGAATTAAAAAAAACACTCTGTCACTTTATCTACAGACATTTTGATTGGAGCAGCAGGACAGCTCAAAGTCGTCATCACTGATGTGTCAAAGCTAAGCTATCTGTCAAAAACGGCTTACATTGAGGGGTGAGTGGACTGTATGTATGTCTGCAGTGTTTCAAATAAGCTTATACAGTGCCTTGCGAAAGTATTCATACCCCTTAAAACTTAAAAATATATATAATTATGTTCCTGCCTTATGTTAAACTGCTTTAAATTACTTTTTTCCCCCACATCAATCTACACTTCATACACCATATTGACAAAGTAAAAACAGAATTGTCACAACTTTGTAAATTTATTAAAAATTGCATAAGTATTCATACCATTAACTCAGTACTTAGCTGAAGCACAAGTCTCAAGTCTTTTTGGTATGATGCAACAAGCTTTGCACATCAACACTTGGCAATTATCTGCCATTCTTCTCCTCACCTCTTCACCTCTCAAGTTCTGTCAGGTTGGATGGGGGCAGATGCACATTTTCAGGTTTCTCCAGAAATATTTGATTGGGTTCAGGCCCAGGCCACTCAAGGACATTCCCAGAGTTGTCTATAAGCCACTCTTGCTGTTTGCTTAGGGTCGTTGTCCTGTCTGAGGTTCTCAATATCTCAATATTTTGGTGCATTGAGCTTTCCTTCTACTCTGATGAGTCCTTCAGTCTTTGCCACTGAAAAACAGTGCCACAGAATAAAGGCTACCTTCATCACACTTTACTTTTAGGATGGTACTCTGCAGTACTCTGGTTTCCTTCAAACATGATGCTTGGAATTGAGGTTCCTCAGACCAAAGAATCTTGTTTTTCACAGTCTGAGGGTCCTTTAGGTGCTTTTTTTTAACTGAGGAGAGGATCGAGTCTTGCCACACCACCATGAAGCCCAGATCGGTGGAGTGTTGTAGTGGTGTTTGTCCTTCTGTAAATTTCTCCTGTCGGCATTAAGGTCATGGAGCTCAACTAGAGTGACCATCAGCTTCTTGGTCATCACTCCACTTGGTCACCAAAGCCCTTCTCCATTAATTGCTCAGCTCTAGGAAGAGTTCTGGTCGTTTCGAACAGAGACTACATGCATCTGTGAATCTTCAATGCAGCAAATCTTCCCCAGATGTATGGCTTGATGCAGTCTTGTTTCTGAGCTCTACAGGCAGTTTTTTGACATTGGGGCTTAGTTTTTGCTCTGATGTGCATTTTCAGCTGTAAGACCTTTCATTAAGACGTGTGTGCCTTTCTAAATCATACTTATTCAATTAAATTTGCCAAAGGTTAACTTCTCTCAAAGTGTAGTAACATCTATATGATATGAATGCTACTGAGCTAAATTTCAGTTGTCACAGATAAGGTATGAATACTTATGCAATTGAATTATTTAGGGTTTTAATACATTTGCAAAGATGTTAAAACCTGTTTTTTTGCTTTGCCATTATGGTGTATGGGGTGTAGATTGATGGTATGAATACTTACGCAATGTACTTATTTTAGTTTTTTTTTTTTTTTTTTAGATTGATGTGGAAAAAGTAATTCAAAGCAATTTAACATAAGGCAGCAACATAACACAATATAAAAAAAAATGAAGGGGTATGAATACTTTCGCAAGGCACTGTATAAAGAATAATGTTATGGTTGTAAAATTATAATATAAAAATAGTGTGTATTTAGAATACATAAAATGATCAAATGTCATTGCCACCACAGAATGCTATTCAACAATAAATAAATAAAAAAAGAGTAATTTACAGTAAATGGCATGAAATCAAAAATGTATTGTGAAAAGTTTATTTTCCTAAACCTGTATATGTATATTTTTGTATGTTTTATGTATTGTGAAATTGAACTGACCCCAGATTTTTGAACAGTACTATGGCTAATGACTTTAATGCATTAAAGTGTATTAATTGTGTATTAATATCTTTCCAGGATTCTTTGCCTTCCTGGAGATCGAGAGCTGGTGCAGAGAACTCCAGCGCTGAAGAAAACGGCCAGTTCTGTTCAAATGAACTTCAGCAGATTCTCGCGTCAGGAGCTCCAGCAGGCCACGCTGCAGATCAACCTATGGGAGAAAAACACCTTCAGCCTTGCTGACCGTTTACTGAGATCAGCACGACTGACCGGAGGTGAGTTCCACACACATAACAGACACTAAAGGCAGCCTAGATATTGTCCACTAAATGTTTAACACCTAAAAGCAGTGTAAATGATGTACACTCACATGAGATCAAGACTCAGTCATACACAGTGAGGGAAAAAAATATTTGACCCCCTGCTGATTTTGTACGTTTGCCCACTGACAAAGAAATGATCAGTCTATAATTTTAATGGTAGGTTTATTTGAACAGTGAGAGAACATTTCAAAAAAGATATAAATTGATTTGCATTTTAATGAGTGAAATAAGTATTTGACTTAGTACTTGGTGGCAATCACAGAGGTCAGACGTTTCTTGTAGTTGGCCACCAGGTTTGCACACATCTCAGGAAAGATTTTGTCCCACTCCTCTTAGCAGATCCTCTCCAAGTCATTAAGGCTTCAAGGCTGATGTTTGGCAGCTCGAACCTTCAGCTCCCTTAAGGATTAAGGTCTGGAGACCAGCTAGGCCGCTCCAGAACCTTAATGTGCTTCTTCTTGGGCCACTCCTTTGTTGCCTTGGCCATGTGTTCTGGGTCACTGTCACGCTGGAACACCCATCCATGACCCATTTTCAATGCCCTGGCTGAGGGAAGAAGGTTCACACCCAAGATTTGATGGTACATAGCCCCGTCCGTCATCCATTTGATGCGGTGCAGTTGTCCTGTCCCCTTAGCAGAAAAACACCCCCAAAGCATGTTTCTACCTCCATGTTTGAAAGTGGGGATGGTGTTCTTGGGGTCACAGGTAGCATTCCTCCTCCTCCAAACACGGCGAGTTGAATTGATGCCAAAGAGCTTGATTTTGGTCACATCTGACCACAACACGTTCGCCCAGTTTTCCTCTGAATCATTCAGATGTTCATTAGGCCTTTACATGTGCTTTCTTGAGCAGGGGGGCTTTGCTCAAGATTTCAGTCCTTCATGGCGTAGTGCATTACTAATTGTTTTCTTATTGACTATAGTCCCAGCTGCCTTGAGATCATTGACAAGATTTTCCTGTGTAGTTCTGGTCTGATTCCTCACCGTTCTCATGATCAGTGAAACTCCACAAGGTGAGATCTTGCATGGAGCCCCAGACCGAGGGAGATTGACAGTTATTTAGCGTTTTTTCCATTTGTCAATAATCGCACCAACTGTTGTCACCTTCTCACTAAGCTGCTTGGCGATGGTCTTGTAGCCCATTCCAGCCTTGTGTAGGTCTACAACCTTGTCCCTGACATCCTTGGACAGTTCTTTGGGCTTGGCCATGGTAGAGAGTTTGGAATCTCATTGATTGATTCTGTGGACAGGCGTCTTTTATACAGGTAACAAACTGAGATTAAGAGCACTGCATTTATGTGAGTGCACCTAATCTCAGTTTGTTACCTGTATAAAATACCTGGGAGCTAGAAATCTTGCTGATTGATAGGGGATCAAATACTTGATTCACTCATTAAGATGCAAATCAATTTATAACTTTTTTGAAATGCGTTTTTTTGGTTGTTATTCTGACTCTCACTGTTAAAATAAACCTACCATTAAATTATAGAACGATCATTTCTTTGTCAGTGGGCAAACGTACAAAATCAGCAAGGGATCAAATAATTTTTTCTTCCACTGTACTGTTTGACGTCAGTACGTTTTTTACATCTATAAATGCTCGCCAGTAGACTCTAAAAATAGTTTCTGCACACAAACACAAAAAAAATCTGGGCTTGTATGTCATCCTGTCTGCTTGTTTCGGCAGAATTGTCATGGCAACGTCTGCATCAGATGCCAGGAGAGTGGCATGACTTCGTCCTTCCACTTCAAGCAAATGTCAGCACAAGCATGAGGTCATGAATGAAGAACGTGGATCCTTTCCATCAACCCACAGATCCTGGCAAGCGACAGCTGTGCTTACAGGCTCACGAAGAACCAGAATCACTTCTGACAAACAAATGCCCACATTGTCTTAATGCCTCATTTTTTTTTTTTTTTTTGACATGAACAATTTTCTTTATTGTTGTTGTTTTATTTAAAGTATATATTATTTTGTATTCATTTCATAACTTATTTAATAAACTATATAATTCACAAAGATTTAATAAAAAAATAAAACACACCAAGTTCTCATCATAAATCTTTATTTGTAATATAATAAACACCTTTTAGGGGAAAATAAATAAATCCAGTTGTTGTGAACCTTGATATTTGAGTTTATATCACTATGCTTTACATAATAATAACAACTCATTATACACATAAATCACACTTTAAAATGTTAACCCAGGGTCAACTACAGTAGTTTATAATCTGGGTTAGTTACTCATATGCCTTTGATATAACAATTGAACTTCATAACCCAGGTTAAAAACAATGTTAAGCCCTTGTTAAAACACTTTCCATCTGCTTCTGGTTGGTAGTGCGAAGTGTGAAAAACTTATTTGTGTAAGGTTTGAAATAATATTTCAAACACAAGCGCTCAAAATGCTGCGAGTGATTAAAACAGCTGATTTTGATGGGAAAAAATCAAGCATGAATTAACAGTCAGGATCATTTGGAGAAAACAAATACATTTAAGACCTTCAGCCTCTGTACAAAAACTAAAAAAGCAAAAACATTTTTTTTTTTTTTATCAAAGTGGCACCACATGGTTATAGGCATCTCAGAAACAATTTGCTAAATTGTCATAATTGCCCATTTGTATGTCTCAGATCAATCTGAATGTCTAAAACTTTCATTCTTGTTGAAAATATTTTACATTTGGTCCCACCAGCATAATAAAGGTGTCTTAACAGTACCTGATTTGTGCTATTTTTAATAGTTTTAATTAAAATATGAAGAGCTGCTAGCAAGTCTGTGAGAAACTCATTGCTCACAGAACCACCAACACACCACATATCAATTCATTTAGATACCTACTGAGATTACAAAAGGCTATTAAAGTTTCTGAAAACAAATCTTCCTTCATCCCACTGTCATGGCAACAAACATTCAGTAACTAGTTCAAAGTCATAAAAAAATCAGTAACTATGTAGGAAATCTAACGATTTACCATGCATTTCAACATAATCCAATATATATAAAAAAGCATAACTTACATATAAATCTCTTCAAAAACAAAAAAAAGAATCTAATAAGTACGATCATCATTTGGGTCAGTACCGAATTCAATAAACAAATGAATCTGTACTGTCATTAGTAAAGAAGCAAAGTACATCCACCCAGAAACCTTAAATAACCCAAAGACTGAATAAATAAACACTATAACAGGTATCCTGGCAGAAGCCATATTCAACATGAATGAAAGAGTTTTAGACAATACATTAAGATCATACTGCAAAGCCCTGTGCTGAGTGGATCATTAACAAGAAAAAGGGGGGAAAGTACAACCACTTACTTATAACCCAAAACTAGTAAAAACTATACTTTGGCCAGATTATTGAAACACATTTAACAAAAGGGGGATGCATTATTGGCACGTGTGTTTAAAAATTATTTATGGCAAAAGCAGATTTCTTTCATTACATTCAGTGAAATTGGTGTGCGTCTGGGAAGTTGGTAACATTTTACAATAAGGCTATAAATGTTTAAAATTTAGTTAACACAATTACCTGAACAATTTATTAACCTTGGTTAATGTTAACTGTTATACATACTGTATATATGCTGTGTAAATGAGCATTAAATCACATGAAGTTATCACTAATTAGCTGTACAAACCAATGAACAAATTACCATACATTATTAAATCATGTTAAACATGTTCATTGTTTGATGATTTCTTCTACATTAATTAATGCTACAGTACATAACCTTACTGAAAAGTATTACCATGTGCATTTTTAATAATTTAGATCTTAGTGCATGTTGAACCAGTGTTCATATCAAATGAATCAAATTTGTTGCATTGCTATGTGCATGTGTGTGCACTTGTGGTTTTGTACGCAGGTTGTGCCTCTTGCATTGACCACTCAGGTAGGGATAGAAAGAAAATGGACATGGGCTTTGAGACTCCTCCCTTCCCTCCCTCCCAAAGTTTCCTGGTCCAGATATTTTATAAGGCCTCAAACTCATCAATCCTCTGTTTAGTGTTGCCCTGGCGGATCTGCCGGAGAGTTTTGTATTTGTCTCGGCCGGCACGCATGTTCTCCGTGTGCAACAGGTCGTTCTGAGTCTTCTTGGTGTCGTCACGAGCGTGGGCCAACTCTGAGGTCAGAGCCTGTAAAGAAAGATAAATGTCAAAAATGTAATGATTCTGATTTGTACCTGAATCAGAGCTAAATCCAAGAGAATTTGTCTAATAGGACTTCCTGTCAAACAAACGCAGTCATAAATCCTACATGATAAAATCATTGGGATAGGGTTATGTTTGGATTAACAACTTGGAATAACATTGTTCAGTCCTAACCTAGCGCAAGCGCCTAAACCCATTCAAAACAATTGGATGCCTAGTTAATAACGCTCTTATCATATATTCTCTTCTTATCTATAGTTCCCTCTGATATAAGCTAGGAATATGTTATGGTTGAGCTTTCAGGGAGGGATAGTGTTTGAGCTGTTGTGAGATAATGTTTGGATTGTTTGATAGTACAGTTGTTATAGGACAAATAAAGTACAGTATGTTATTTCAGGAACATGACCTACTTGGCAAAAATCCCATAGACCATTCCCAACCCCAATTATTAACTAACCCTAAAGGCTGAGGGAAATTAAAGGTTTACAAGTCAAGGCCCAGCCCGGGCCTAAATCCAAAGCCTAATCCTATTTCCAAAATCTCTTTGGTTGTTAAGAATATTGTCTAGGACCAACAAAGATCAGTTAGCAGTGACAACCTGATTAACCAAAGTAGGACATGTTTGTAGACATCCCTGGTGCTAGACAACTAACCATTCCGGTCATCCAGTGGTGTCCTGGAGGGACAGAGTTTCTGTTCTGCCTAGCAAGACCTTGATAAGCTTGTCCAGGTGTGTTTCATTGGGGTTGGAGCTAAACTCTGTTTGGACACCCCTGCTCTCAACCAAGCATAGCTCTCGGTCAGGAGTCCTTTAACCCTGCTACTGGAGAGCTACAGTCCTGCAGATTTCAGCTTCAACCCCAATCAAACACAACTGAACCAGCTAATCAAGGTGTTCAGGGTTGCTTGAAATTACAGCCAGGTGTGGTGGAGCAGGTTTGGAACTGCAAGACGATAGCTCTCCAGGAGCAGGGTTGGAGATCCCTGGATCTAGGTCAGTGGTATCCAAACTCAGTCCTGGAAGGTTACTCTCTTGCAGAGTTTAGCTCTTACTTGCCTCAACACACCTAGCCTGGACATTTCTAGTACACCTAGTAAGACCTGATTAGCTGGTTCAGGTGTGTTTAACTGGGGTTGGAGCTAAATTCTGCAATACAGTGGCCCTCTAGTGCCGAGTTTGGCTACCCGTGATCTAGATCCATCCAACCAAAACCCTAACCCCAATGTTCTTCTAAAAAGAGAGGCAAATTACTAGTTGTTTCAGGGCAGGGGTTAACCATTTCTAGTGATGTAGAACTATATTAGCCACTTTCTGACATACAGTAGTTCCAGTACTCCCCAAGAAGGGTTAGAGCAGGGATGGGCAACTTCGGTCCAGGAGGTTGTATTTGATTAGGGTTGGAGCTAAACTCTGCAGGACAGTGGCCAGTATAGCTCTATCCTAGGGGTGTCCAAACTCGGTCCTGGAGGGCCACTGTCCTGCAGAGTTTAGCTCTAACTTGCCTCAACATACCTGCCTGGAAGTTTCTAGTATGCCTAGTAAGACCTTGATTAGCTGGTTCAGGTGTGTTTAACTGGGGTTGGAGCTAAACTCTGCAATACAGTGGCCCTCCAGGACCAAGTTTGGACACCCCTGATCTAGGTATATCCAATCCTAAACCCTAACCTCAACGTTCGCCTAAAAGAGAGGCAAATTACTAGTTGTTTTAGGGTGGGGTTAACCATTCCTAGTCATGGAGAGCTATATTAGCCACTTTCTGGCATACAGTAGTTCCAGTACTCCCCAATAAGGCCTAAAGCAGGGATGGACAACTTCGGCTCAGGAGGTTGTGCTTGATTAGGGTTGGAGCTAAACTTTGCAAGGCAGTGGCCCTCCAGAACTGAGTTTGGACAGATTTCAGCTCCAACCCCAATCAAACACAACTGACCCAGCTAATCAGGGTTCAAGGTTCAGGGTTGCTTGAAATTATATAGCCAGGTGTGGTGAAGCAAGGTTGGAACTGAAGTCTGCAGGACAGTGGCCAGTATAGCTCTATCCTAGGGGTGTCCAAACTTGGTCCTGGAGGGTCACTGTCCTGCAGAGATTAGCTCCAATTTGGACCGAGTTTGGACACAACTGATCTAGGTCTACCCAACCCTAAACCCAACCCCAATGTTCTCCTAAAAAGAGAGGCTAATAACTAACAGTTTCGGGGTAGGGGTTAATCATTCCTAGTTTTGGAGAGCTATATTAGCCTCTTTCTGACATACAGTAGTTACGGTACTCCCCAAGAAGGTCTAGAGCAGGGATGGGCAAGTTTGGTCCTGGAGGGCCACAGTCTGCAGAGTTTAGGACTCAAGTTGCCTATTTCTGGCCTACAGCCTTGAAGTGGATCTACATACCTAAAGAGACTTTGGTCTCTTGCATTTGCACTTATAATGGGAACCACATGGTAACAATCTCTAGTGCTGCTTTTCTTTTTGTTTTTGTGTGCAAAACAGCTATGCTGATAGAGGAAGCTGGTTCAGAGACTACAGTAAGAACGTTCTGCAGAAAAGTGGATCTCCATGAGTTAGAATGAATAACCCTGTTCTAGGCCCTAAACGTAAAATCAGAAAGGTTGATAGGAATATTGTATAGGACAGAGGTATTGAGCCCTGCTCCATGAGAAACACTGTCCCTCAGAGATCAGGTCCAACCCTAATCAAACACCATCTAACCAAGGTTTTCAAGATTACTTGAATCTGGTTCAATACCACTAATCCAGGACCAATAAGGTCTTATAAGATACAGTAAGGTAGCTCACTATAGCGCCAGAAAAGATTAGTTCCGAAGCCAACAAACCTGGTGAAGACCTTGGCCCAATGTTCTTGGACTAGAGTTCACCCCTTGAACAGGGGTGTCAAACTCAGTTTAGCTCCAACTCTACTTAAATGCACCTGAACCAGCTAATCAAGGTCTTTAGACAAGTATTTTGATATCTTGAATCTGGTTGGAGCAGGGCAGGGCAACTTTGGTCCTGGAGGGCCACTATCCTGCAGAGTTTAGCTCTAACCCTAATCCAACACACCTGAACAATCTAATTAATGTGTTCAAGATCACTAGAAAGCTACAGGCAGGTGTGGAGCTAATGCTGCTTAGGGGTTCAGGAGCTAACGCTGTGTTCATGCCATATTTCTGTAATTTCAAGATGATGGAATTATGCTTTTCTATGGCAACGCTATCAGCGCCTAAACAGAGCCTACGTTGGTCAGGTGGTTCAGTGCTCATGTGGTACAAGTTGTAGCTCTCAGAAGACTCCCAGTTCACAATTTGTAATTACAAGTTCTTCAAGGATATAAATACTTTTTACAAGTTGGAATCTCATAATTATGGGAATTCTGATATGGCATGAATGCACCTTAAACTCTGCAGGACGGTGGCCCTCCATGACTGAAGTTGCCCAGCCCTAGGTTGCACCTACACTCCGCAGCACAATGTCCCTTCAGGAGTGGAGTCTGACCCATGTGTACTAGAAGAACCAAACTTTCCAGTAGCTATATTACAGAAACACCCAAACTCTACAATAGTACTTTATGTGTTCAATAGCCATGGTGATTTCAGTTAGGAACATGCTGGAGTTAGATCTTAATTTAAGATTTAAGGAAGTATGGAATAACGCAAGGCCAGGGGTATCCATCCCTGCTCCCGGAAGGCTACCATCCTGCACAATTTAGCACCAACTCTAATCAAACACACCTGGACCAGCTAATCAAGACATTCAGAAATATTTGAAAATAACAGGAAGACAATTTGGTGCAGAGTTGCAACTAAAGATTCCAGGAGCAAGGTGGGCTACCACTGCCATAGGCTCTAATCATGGAGCCAAGGACAGTTCAAACAGCAATGTTACACATACCAACAGCTGTTTCTGAACTCGTTCATTCTTCTCAGCCTCAGTAATTCTCTGTTCTTCGTAGCGGTGGTCATTGAAACCTCCTGTCTGGAGGTCTGCACTGTAGGTACTGTTGCTCTCCCCATCGTCATACTCATTCTCATCAGGTTCATATGCAGGTGGTGGTGGAGGAAGAGGAAGAGGAAGAGGTGGCTCCGTCATCACCTTGCGAAGCTTCTCTTGGGTGGTCACCAAGTCATCTTGGGCCTCTTGTGCCTAAAAGGACACAGTCCAACACCACAAAGATTTAATTTTTGAAGAACTCAAGAATGCACTATAGCTATGGACATACAGACAGCTTTTAGGCAAAATATGCAGAAATGCAAACTCCTCAGGGTTAAAAATCACTATTCCCAATATAGGTTTATGTCTTAATGGTCTTACTCTGTGCTGCCATGTCATAGCTTCGTCCTCCTTGCGTTTTTTGGCTTCCTCCAGCAGTGCAATACGAGCAGTATGTTCTGCCAGCTCAGCAGCCTGCGAGAGAGGAATGAGGAGGATTGTTAATGGAGAGGGGAATGAAAGCAAAATAATATTTTAAGAGAAAAAGTGCTGGGTTCTCACCAGCTGTTCCTGACTCTTCAGCTGATCCTGGGCTTGACGGGCCAGTTCCTCCTTTGCGAGCAGGGCTGCCTGCCTCTCTGCCTCCAATCTGGCTGCCTCCTCCTCTGCCAGTCTCCGTTCACGCTCCAGCTGCTTAGCCCTCTGCATCTGATCCTGCAGGTCTGAAAACATGCATCCAGATTTAATTTAAAGTGCTTTTGACTTGTGCAGTATATTACAAATTATGCAAGGCTGTACAGTAGCTTTGTGTGAAGAACATTTGGTATTCACTGAACTGAATTGACTGACTATATTGAAATTTTTGTCTCAAACGTTCACATTCAAGCAGTGCTTTTGGCCCAAGGACATCGTATTAAATTATTTCGAACCAAACTACATAGCGCAAAGTAAATGCGGCAGAATGTTTTGACTGGCCCAAAGTAGACATCTTACGTCAGTCCGTTCTGAACTCGTACATGCTCATCCCGGTAATCTTCATTCTGCGTTTACACACAGCATCATACTAGTAATTTACTGGTAATGTTTCAGCCTTCCTTACTGGTAAATTGCCAGAACAAACTTACTGGTATTTTTAAAACGGTCCTGTT
The DNA here is from genome assembly GCF_049309525.1 of Garra rufa. Classification (NCBI taxonomy): domain Eukaryota; kingdom Metazoa; phylum Chordata; class Actinopteri; order Cypriniformes; family Cyprinidae; genus Garra; species Garra rufa. The sequence continues at coordinate 15,246,461 of NC_133373.1, read as the reverse complement.
TACAGCTGATCCCTTAAAAGTAATGTTATATTGTGGCAGACAAAATACAAGCCACAAGATTGAGGTACCATTATTTAATCCAGAACAACAACACATAGATTAGTGTTTTCACTTATTACATTCACACATATTACTAATTTCTGAATGAAAAATTCTTTGGCTAATAATGTAGTCTTATACCGGATATCAGAAAGGCAAGCTTTGTGGCAAACACAAAAGAAAGATGACATGTGAACACTACAGCAGAAACAGTGTAACAGGTGCGGTATGACACCATCTTGTGTTTGTATTGCCAGTCAATGGTATTGTCAGCTCGAGCACAGTCATGATCAAAGTATAATGTCTCCGCTTTATAGAATAACAAGCTAAAAGGTTACATAAACTGAAAAGACCAAAGTGACTGTATTTGGCTTGACGTATCCAATTATGAGTCACATTTTCCATACGGATTCACAGCACAACAACAAGCAAAACAATAGTCACAGTAACGTTTGATTTTTTTTTTAACTATAATCTATATTGTGCTGTTTAATAAAACTAAAAACTGGCAGCTAAAATTACATTTCTTTTCTGAAATAAAAATCATATAAACATGATACAGCAATCAACTTACGTTAGACAATAAAATATTTAAACATGTTTCTTATGATATTTTACCAATTACAAACAAACTCTGGCGTCTTACCTTTTTCTGCTTTTTTGGTCTTCTCCTCAAACTGGTAGAGTCGCATCACCAGCTCCTGTTTCTCCCTCTCCATCTGCTCTTTCTCTCTCTCTATGGCCTCTCGTCTCTTCTTCTCACTCTCCAGCTGAGCTCTGCAGATAAGACACAACCAAAAGTATAATGACGCTTGCTCAGGACACCGCTCTATACCCACACGCAAAAAGTAATCTCTCATTAAGGATGTGACAGTGAGAAAATGTTCACACCGGTATATAAACTTGCGATAAAACCGGCATTACCAGTATCACCCGAAGGGGACAGAGTTTGAGATGCTTTCGCGATCTTGGTATTATGTTTTATGTGAAAACACAATCGTCTGTTGCGGTAACAACTTATACTTTATTTCACTTTCTTAGACTAAAACTAATGCTTTTACATTACGCTTAAAAACTACATCCACTGTCTGTCATTGTTTCCTCATTTGCATAATTTTTGTAAAAACATTTTGTATACACATTTTGTTGAGTATACACCAGGCTGTACACCAAAAGTGCTCTCACTGAAAGCGCCTCGGTCTTTCATTCTCTTCACGCAATAAGTAAATTCGGACTCTTGCGAATTCGGACTCTTGCGAAACTCAAGTCTCTGTGAAACATTGAATTTGAATTTATCAATTTTATTACCATATTCTATTCATACCGGGCCTTGCCAAGCCAAAGTCTTTGTGATATATAGAATATAGTCAACATAAATAAATAAATAAAAGCAAACACAAAACAAAACTAAAATTTAATTCAATTTAAAAAGAAATTTCAGTCAGTTTCAATTCAGTCAAAAATCAGTGGAGAACATGATTTATAATATGGCCAAAAAAATAAAAAAGAAAAGAAAAAAAGGGAAAAAAAAGAAAAACATAACATTATTATAATACAATCAAATAAAGTAAAATTCATACCAGGCTTTGCCAAGCCAAAGTTTCTGTTAAATATATAACATGGTAATAAAATAAAATTAAATAAAAAAAATAAGTCAAATTAAATTAATACCAGGCTTTGCCAAGCCAAAGTCTCTGTGATATATAGAATATGGTTAAACAAAAATGAATACATAAATAAATATAAAATAAATACAAAACAAAACAAAATTAAATAATTTTTTTTTTAAATATCAGTGTCGAATATTGTTTAGAATATGGCCAAAAAAAATGAAAAATGTAACAAATTCAAATATAATGAAATAAATTAAAATAATATAAAAAAAATTAAAATAAAATTCATGCCAAAGTCTCTGTGAAATAAGATTCCAAGTGTAGAATATGGCCAAACAAACAAAACAAAACGAAAAACCTAACATAATTAAAATAAAATACAAAAATAAAATACAGTAATTCATAAAATAAAAAATTAATAAATACATAATAAAATAAAATATGATCTCTTTTATGTCCTGCAGCATCTGCTGATGAGACAACATCACTCCTCACATCACCATGGTGATTCATCCTCACCTCTCCATCTGTTTGTGTTGTTTCTCCTCTCGAGCCTGTGCTTTCATCTGCTGCACCTCGATGGTGTCCGGCTTCCTGCGGCGCATGTAAAGCTCATGGTTCCCCATGCACAGCTGTAGGATACGTTTATTAATGCGCAAACGTGGGGCGTAGAACACAAAATCCTGCAGGGTTAAGAAGGAAGAGACAAGAGGTTTAGTTGTAGAGGTTATAAATCATTCAATTTATTGATCTTTGATCTGTATTTATATAATCAAGTCCTGTGATTATAGAAATGTAGAACCTATAGAAACTGTTGTTCTGAGCAGCCGTAGACAGACCGGCTCTGACGCTCAGAGATAACGTTCTGTGAAGGCCAGCCTGTCAAAGGAGACTGACTGCTGGCCTTTATCAGGCAGAACAGCCCCGCTAAAACTAATGACTCTTTACTGTGAAACGCCAGACGTTACAGTGATTTAGTGTTTGTGTGTCAAAACAAAGCTAAAGCGTCCCTAGAAAGCTTCTCAAGTGTTTTTGAGTGTCACTTTGCGTTCTAATAGGATTTAGAGTAGTGCTGTGCTGTAAATCCTTAATCTAGTTGTTGTTCCCGTTCAAAAATGGCCGGTCTTTTTAAAATGATCACCAAATCTTGGATTAAATCTTTCTGTCAGCTTGTTTTCTTTTGGTTAGCACAGGTTTTGTCATGGTTTTCCTCAATAATATGAACTTATGCATCTCAGTTTTTGAGTGAGGAGAAGAGGAAAAAAAAAAAAGACAAAAACATTTGTTGATGTTCACTCAAAAACTGAGGTGGGAATTACCTACGGCCAATCAGTTCCATAAAGAAATATGAAATCCATTTAATTGAAAGAAAATAAATTTAAAAAATCTAATATTTGGTAATAATTTTGCGTAATAATAATAATAATAATAATAATAATAATAATAATATTATATATATATATATATATATATATATTACATTTTTGTAATAATTAATAAAAATTGTAAATTAAATTTTAAATGCATTTGAAAATAATTATATAATTTATAAAATAGTTATAACTAACAATAATAATAATAATAATAATAATAATAATAAACAATAATAACTTAAAATAAGTCTCATTGATCTAAACATATAAAACTCAGTTTTTGAGTGAAAACTGCAAAAAAAACAAAAAAAAAAAAACATTATTTGTGAATAATTTGGGCAATGTTTAATGTTGGCAATATTTGGTAATAATATTGCATAGTGATAGATTTACAATAACTTTTTTTGTAGGCCGAACATTTTGACCCGGGAACACAACATGAGGGTTAATACTTAGAATCAGCTTTTCTTTATATATTTTCTGAAATTTAATATTAGTTAAAGTTTTTAATAGTTTTTAATATTTTAACATTTTCTAGCTTTAAAAATGTATTTTTAGTTATTTTATACAACCTTTTGTACATCATTTTTTTATGTATTTTAAAATAATACCATTTTAATTTTATTTATTATTTGAATCATAATAATTACTATTAATAATAAAAAAAGAATGAATGAATGAATACATAAATGAAATGAAATAAAATAAATACTTTCTTGCCATTTCTATACAAAAATAAGAATATATACAAGTGTAAAATATGGCCAAACAAACAAAAAAAGAAAATAAAAAAAATATACAAATTGACTTTTTGTGTGAAAAGAGCAAAAAAAAAAAAATAATAATAATAATAAATTGGGGATAATTTTGGTAATGTTCAATGTTGACAATATTTGGTTATATTGATAGATATGCAAGTGATAGATTTACAAATAATAGAAGAATATTTTTTGTAGGCTAGATATGTTTTAATGGGAAGAATTAGAATAATCTTTTATTTATATATTTTCAAAATTTGAAATGTTAGTTTATTTTTTATTATTTTAACATGTTTTCTGCATTTAAATGTATTTTAGTTTTAATTGTAGTACTTTTATTTATGTTTTTATTCAATCATTCATTTATTCATTCAAGCAACATTTCTACTTTGCTTTTTGTAAAGTTTTCATTTAATATTTCTATTTCATTTGAGCTTTGTTTTAAATAAAAACAATAATTTAATCATTTTAATTCACATTGAGATACAGTGTGGTCCAAAAGTCAAAAACCACCAGTGAAGATGCCATTTAGCTTTTTTTAATACATTTATTATTATTGTTATTATTATTAGGTTTTTGTGTAAAACCTGATAATTATGATATCCAGCAGTTTTTAAAGAACACCTTGTGCCTCAACAACCTTATGTACAAAGTTTATGTACTCAATGTCCCAAATGTACCTACAAATAGTGCAGATAATTGAATGTTTTACTCATTTATTCATTATAACACTTCTTTAACATTTTAGTTTTAATCCTAAAACTTAATTTAAACTAGATTTTGTATCCAAAATGTAATCCTAGATGTTTCAACACTGGTGTGACATAAAATGTCTGTTTATTAGGGTGGAATAAAACAAGTTTTATTCTCGTCGAAGCAGTTTTTCAGTTTCAGGTGGGACTGTGAGGTATGAATGTGAGGCTTGTGTCGCAATCATAGTTTCACTCACTGGAGCTTTTTTATCTATAGGCTTGATGACAAACTTCTTATCGTTGAAGGAAATGTTTCTGATTTCGCTCCAGGGGAATCCAATTTTCGGAGTGAGTCTGTAAAGACAATGATGAAATCATAAGAGATGTTCTGTATTCATACCGAACATACAGTCATACAAAACAAACATTGCAGGGTGGATGAAACATAACATATGAAATCCCAATTTAAATAGACGTGGATGACAACCGTCAGACCTCTAGTTGCTGATCGAGCAAAAATCTAAATATTAGCATTGAGATGAGTTTGTAATGTAGTGAGAATGTTGTAGCGCAGGCATGACGGTCCAACGCTGAGATACTCAAGGAATGTAAAGACAAGGACGGGCCTGTGATTAACGTGAGCGGATGACATCATCGCAGTAAGGAGCGTGCCGTGTGATCTCTTTGTGGAGCTCATGGGAGTGTCCTTACAACTACGCCTTCTAACGTGCATGTCGCTTGTCTCTATGCGTAGCCAAAGGAACACAAAGCTATTATGGCCCACCTCACATGACACACCACAAATGTTCCCTAAAACCAATGACACAATGGTTAAAATAATTAAATATGGTATGCAAGATCCTGCACATGTACCACGTTCAATTGTTTTTTTTTATTTTAAGGACTTATGTATTAAAAACACTTTTTAAAAAAATCATCGTGACGGTAACTATATATTAATGATAACACTTTGAAATAAGGTTATTAGATTAGATGACAGTTATTTCATTTACTAACAATGAGCAGTACATCTGTTACACTGATTATTGTTAAATGTAGTAACACCTTCAAGAAGGATCAAGAAGGATTTTCTAGACAAGTTTAAATTATTGTCTCGTTTTCAGAAAAATCAAGTCAAAATTAAGTGAGTTTTTGCTTCGAACAAGCTAAATGATCTGGCAATGGGGTAAGAAAAAATACTTCAAACAGAAAACATGATTTTTTTTCTTACCCCATTGGCAGATTATTTAGCTTGTTTAAAATTTAATGTCTTAATTTTGATTTGTCTTTTCTGAAAACAAGACAAGAATTTTTAATTGTCTAGAAAATCCTTGATTTAAGAATTTTTAGATATTTTGCCTGGAAACAAGACAAAAAAAAAAAGCATTTTTTGCAGTGTAGTTAATGTATTAACTAGCATGAACGAACAACACATTACATTATTTATTAATCTTTGTTAATGTTAGTTCATAAAAATACAGTCGTTCCTTGTTCATGTTAGTTCACAGTGCGTTAACTAATGTTAACAAACACAACTTATGATTTTAGTAATGCCGAAAATAACATTAAGCTTAATAAATGTTGTAGAAGTAGTTCATTGTTAGTTCATGTTAACTAATGTAGTTAACTCATGTTAACTAATAAACCTTATTGTAAAATGTAACCGTTAATCTTAACTAAGCAGATACTTTTGATTTTAATAATGCATCAGTAAATGCTGAAACTGACATGAACTGATATTAATAAATGCTTTATTTTTTTTTCAATGTTAGTTCATGTTAACTAATGCAGTTAACTTTTATTATTTTATGTGACTTTATTGTAGTGTTACCATTTTAACAATTGAGGCAAACAGTAGTAGTAGTAGTAATAATTTTTTTCCATTGATATTAAATTGAATGTTTTAATTTTATATTTTTTATATCAAGTGTCAAATCGCGATTAATCGCATCCAAAATAAACGTTTTTGTTTACATATATACATATACATATACACACACATACATACATATATATACACAAAGACGAAAAAGGGTTTAGGCATAAAAACAATACGAGTATTACTGCTTTAAATTGTTGTTTCCCCTCCCCCCCCCAAAAAAAAAAATTAAAACGTTTTCTGTTTAATTTTATCTGAGCAAAAAATAAATATCATAAATTTTTCTCTAATTTACAGAAGACACCCACTAAAATGTCATTCAGTGTAACAATCTTATCAGGCATATTTACAACAACAATCAATTTATGACATATTAAAAGACAAATTATTTTCACCCAGAATACCAATTAGTTGCAATTCTACATTTTTAAAATGTGCCACTATCCTAGGTTTTGCCCATTTGTCAGTAAGAATTAATACACTTCCTTATTCTTTTATATATATTTTAATAAGTACAAATCAGAATAAGCATGTTGTTTGAATTTTTACATAAATATTGTGTTAATTGACCAAATTTTGACATTTTTATCTCCAAAAATGTATTTAACCTTAACCTAAACCTTAAAAGACGACACTTTACTTACATTTAACATGCTTTCTATGGACATAAAATCACTTTCTGACGTGGACATCTTTGACCCACATGCATGTGTGCGTGTGTATTTATGTATACATACATAATAAATATAGCCTACACAGTACACACACACACACATAATAAGTAAAATAAAACTTATTTTGGATGCGATTAATCTAAACTATGGTATTTTGGTGTATAGATGGGATAGAATGCAACAACTCTTGACTGTTCCATTTCTCCTTTCATATATTTTATATAATTTACAGTATTGTAAGAGGCCATCATTTTTGTCCTCATAGTGCTATGATTGTACATTTGGTCTATAATATGTCTCTTGCTTGACTCGGTTGGCTCTAATGGGAATATAGTGCCAGAAACATGTTCGTGTAACTTGGTCTAGGTGGAATAAAGCTGCTAAAACATGCTTGCTTATTTTTTCCTCTTGTGGACAGAAGGCCTAATACATTAAAAATCAATCATTCTTACTTTTAAATGAAGGAAAATGCTAAACTGTATTAAACATTTTTAATTAAAAATAAGTATTATTATAGCAATTATAGGTTTATTTTAAGGTGTCCTTTTTATACTGCAATTACACAAATAAGTACTGAGTAATTCTAATTAACAGCGTGAACTTAATATGGGGTTAGGTTTGGTTTATGGTTAGCTTCTTGTAATTATGCATAATTTACTGTTATTACTATAGTAAGTACATGTAAAATGTCCAACAAAGACTCTGTAAAATAAAGCGGCGCCTAATTATATAGTAATTGTTCATTAATTGTTCATTGTTTGTTCATATTAGTTAATACATTAACTACCAGTAACAAATGGAACCTTATTGTAAAGTGTTACCAAGAACTCAATAGAATCTAAATCTAGAATTGTTCTAACAATTTGATGCACTGTAAAAAGTTTTTACCAGTTTCAACTTAAAAACGTAAGTTCAGCAGCTGCTTTAAAATTTTAAGTTAAATCAACGTAAAACTACTATTCATTTCAACTCACGACATAAACTTAGTTAAAATGACTTGTACTTTTAAGTTGATTTAACTTATGAGTTGAAATTACTTGTACTTTAAAGTTGATTTAACTTAATTTTAATGCAGCTGCTAAACTTAAGTTTTTAAGTTGAAACTGGTGAAAAACTTTTTACAGTGTGGGGATAATGGAAAAAATAAAGCAATCAAAAACACCTTGTACTGCATTTTGGCATTAGCCATTACTTTTTCTATCAAGGCGTTCAGTAATAAACTATGACTACATGCTTTTGGAGACATGTTTGTCATATCTGAAGCTAAGGATATGGGCCACTCAGCAGATACCTTGAAGAGCACAGCTAATGCAACAACTCAAGCAAAGATTCAATGAATGTGAACTATTTCACAGGTTGTGCAACGTGGTTTTCTTATCTTTACGTGTGTACTTGCGAAGCCTTCTCTCCGTCACATACACAATCCTTGCCCAACGTTTTCAAGGACTGCATAGCTGGAAAAACCAGTCTTTGTTGCTATGGTTAAAATAGAGGGCATTGTGGGGAAAAAGCCATTAGTCGCCACTGCACTTACGTACACACACACAGATCTCTGTTCGTGGAAAGAAGAGCACCGTATTCGAAGGACAATGTCCTCAAACCAAACTAAACCACAACACATGTCCTTGGAGTGACAAAAAATAAAAAATAAAAATAAATAAAATGACAAAACACTCTTTAATAGCTTGAATTTCACAAATTAAGAGAAGATGTATGTGTAATACCAAATAGCTTGACATACCACAAAAATACCACGGTATTATGGCAACAATACAGTACATGTAGTTTACAAGTACAGTATTACTATCTAAAACCATTACTTTACAATAGTACTGACATAATGTAAAGGGAGGGAATGTAAATCGTTTTTTTTTTTTTTTTTAAAGAGAAAAACGCGCTGAAGTTGAAAAAGCAGTTTAGATGTGAATAATGTCAAATGAATGTAGGGAAAGGCTGAACTCACTTGTCGTCTTTCTCATAGATATTTAGGCCCAGGGCATCCACACCCAGCCACAGCTCTGTTCCCTTCTTGTTCTTGATGTCAAAATAGTTCACCCCATACATTTCCAGATCCTGAGCAATTTTCAGATACTCTAGCATTGCGTCCTCTCTATGAACGGAGAATAAAACAGAATAATCACTTTTAATTTGTAACAGGCTGGTGGATGATCTGACCAAAATGTTTTAGCATAGTACATGCTGTTTTATAGCAATAATATATCACAATGTAGTCATAACAACTCGGGTTGTACACATATTTATATAATATACATTATATTTATAAATTACATTGTTCATGTGGTAGCTTAAATGACAAAATCCAGTAAATTAAATACTGAAGGCACTTCTTTTCAGTGTGAACTAAAACTAAAGCTTTACTAAAGCTAAATACTTTTTAGAAAATTTAAATACAACAGAAATGAAATATAAACATTAGATTTTAAAACTTAATTTAAAATGTTGTCCACATTACTAACTGTAATAAATTTTAGTTGAAGCTCTTAAATCACTACAAGTTAAATAAACATACAAAAGCATATAACATTACTAAAACTTAAATTAAAATTAAAAGGAAGACTAAAAACATAAACATTTCAAAATATTATCTGAATACTCATAGTATACACTGCTTGTCAAAAGTTTGGGATCAGCAAGATTTTTAATGTATTTTATTTTAAATGCAGTTAAAAATATAGTTTCTAATGGTCATCAAGGCTGCGTTTATTTGATTAAAAATACAGAAAAAAAGTAATATTGTGAAATATTATTATGTGAAATATTACAAATGTTCTTCTTTTTAATATACATTAAAAGTCTAATTTATTTCTGTGATCAAAGCTGCATTTTTAGCATCATTACTCCAGTATTCAGTTTCACATTAACCTTCAGAAATCATTAGAATATACCGATTTATTACCAGTTTGCTTAATATTCTGTTGTAATATTTTGTACTTTGAATAAAAAGTTAAAAAGAACAGCATTTATTTAAAATAGAAATCTTTTCTAACAATATACACAGTCAGTACATTTTATTCTCTTTTTTGAAAGAAATTATTACTTCTATTCAGCAAGGATGTGTTAAATTCATAAAAAGTGATAGCAATGACTTTTATAAAATATTTCTATTTTGAATAAATGCTGTTTTTTGAACTTTTTATTCATTAAAGAATCCCGAAAAAAGTATCACAAGTTCCAAAAAAAATATTTGGCAGCATAACCATTGCCAACATAAATAGTTATAATAGTAAATCAGTATTAGAATGATTTCTGAAGCATTATATGACACTGAAGACCGGAGTAAGGGCTGATAAAAAAAAAAAAATTCACCTTTGCATCACATAATTTTTTTTATTTTTTTTATGTATATTAAGATAGAAACCATTATTTTATATTGTAATATCATTTTGCAGTATTACTGTTTTATCTGTATTCTTGATGAGCATAAGAGACTTCTTAAAAAAATATTACAAGTCTTACAGATCCCAAATTTTTGAACGGCAGTGTATATTTAAAAATAAATAAAAAAATACTAGAATAGCCCCAAAATGTAATTTGAATTTAAATCAAAATATAAATTTAGATGTAAAACAGCTGATATAGAAACACCTGCGATTGCACTTTAGTTAAATTCTATCTTAATATGGAAAGTTGAGACGTTAGCAACCATAAACAACCTACAGTTTACACTGGACTTGCCAAGTGACGTCTATAATTGCATAGTATACTGTATAACGTCAAACCACCAGGGTCTATAGACTGATATATCAAGCAAGTCAATTATTAGGCATCAGTCAACAAGTGTGCTTGACTAACCGACTGACAGAAGTGTTTTCTCGTTTCCACAATCTACTGTCTATTTAAAATCTACATTTAGCATTAAGGCCCATTCACACCAAGACTGCTAGCTGTAAAAATACCGTAACTATAAAAATAACAATAACTTCTGAAAGGACTTCAACCTACTTGAGCATTCCTCGATGTTCCTCATGCCACACCTGAATCCTTTCTTCCCACTGGTCCCGTGACAACTTGTGCTGGTCTAGAACCCTGCAATCAAATAACAGAAGGGACAAAGACTGTTATTTGTTATCCAAGTGCTGATGAGCAATGATGGCAGAATCCAAATCCTATACTTCCAGGAGAACATGTTCCAATTATGCCAGTCCTGTATATCTCACCTTTGGGGCAGGAGTCGATCTGAGGTCAGGTATCCAGGTCTGTGCACTTCCTTGCTGAAATCACCAAATTTGGCCTGCACCGAATAGGAGGCCAGAAGCACAGCAGTCTCTGGAGGACAGTAGATATCGTCACTCAGAATGCCATCTTTCACTTGCATGAAGAAGAGTTTTTGAGTGATATCCTGGATCAACTCATCCGCCACATCTTCTGGGAAGAATTTGGCACGGAACTTAAACTGAAGAGGGTTCTCCTTACGCACATCCTGAGAGGAGACCTGCAAAAAAAGTGTGAAGTTTTTATACTGAGCTTTTGTGGAATACTAATATGCTTTAGTACATTTAGGCCACTTCTGAGGATATGTTTGTTGATATTTGTAAGATACACGGTTCAGGTCAAAAGTTATTTCACATAAAAGATGTTTACATATAGCCCACAATAGAAAATAATAGTTGAATTTATAAAAATGACCCTGTTCAAAAGTTTACATCCTCTTGATTCTTAATACTGTGTTGTTACTTCAATGATCCACAACTGTTTTTTTGTTTGTTTGTTTAGTGATTGTTTTTTGAGTCTCTTGTTTGTCCTGAACAGTTAAACTGCCTGCTGTTCTTTTGAAAAGTCCTTCAGGTCCCACAAATTCTTTGATTTTCCAACATTTTTGTGTATTTGAACCCTTTCCAACAATGACTATGATTTTGAGATATATCTTTTCACACTGAGGACAACTGAGGGACATAAATGAAAACTTTTTGATTTTGAAGATCAGGGTAAATTTAACTTATTTAGTCTTCTGGGAAAGATGTAACTATTTTCATTAAAACTAAATGAAGAACTTCTACAGTACTAAATGAAAAAAATATAATATTTAGGCAAAATAAGAATAATGTACACATCTCCATTCTGTTCAAAAGTTTTCACCCCAAGCTCTTAATGTATCATTTTTCCTTTCTGGAGCATCGGTGAGTTTTTGAACTTTCCGTAATAGTTGCATATGAGTCCCTCAGTTGTCATCAGTGTGAAAAGATGGATTTAAAAATCATACAGTCATTGTTAGAAAGGGTTCAAATACACAAAAATGCTGGAAAATCAAAGAATTTGTGGGACCTGAAGGATTTTTCTGAAGAACAGCAGGCAGTTTAGCTTTCAGGACGAACAAGGGACTCATGAACAATCACAAAACCAACAAAAAAACAGCTGTGGATCCTTTAAGTAACAACAGGGTTCAAATACATATTTGTTCCCACAAGTTATTTGCTTCCTCGTTTTAGGTAAAAAGTGAGTAAATTAATGTTTTATTTATACGCCAGTTAGTTTTGGTCCTCTAATCTGATTGGCTAAGCAGCATGAGTGTCAAGTAGGGATGTGCCCGAATAGCGAATCCGTATTCAGAAAAGCACGGAAAACTAATAACTTCAAAAGTGAAAGTAAAAAGCGAGTGCACATTCAAAAGCGAATTAAATGCCTCGCACAATAAAATCGGCTCCCTGATGCCCGCAATTTATATACACAGTATAATTACCTAACGATATAACTGCGAGAAAAAGCACTGTAATATTTTTTTTTTCCTCCCATCTCCTATTTATTTTCTTTTAGGGGTTTTGTAGTATACGCCATTTCCTTTCCGAACAAGATATTCAGATTCGGACACATCCCTAGTGTCAAGAGTGCTCATATTCAGTAAAACTGCACTATTTGTATGTGTTCATTTAGTATGTTTGATTTGTGTAGGGCTGCACAATTTGGGGAAAAAAAAACATGTCCCTGCACTGCTACTAAACAAACTAAACATTCATTTTTAATTGTTAAACCAGCCATCTTTTACTTTTACTTTAAAACTTCTCTGGTTCTCTCATGAACGGCTGGTTCATGAGAGCTTCTTGTTCTAAGTTTTGGGAAGACGGTTGATGCAGAACGCGTTCTTCCAAGATATGTTCACGTCAAACAGCGTGAGCTGTGAGCTGAGCCGCTCTGAGAGACTGAAAATATCAGATTACAAGCTGCTCAGATGTAAATGAACACAGTGCTGTGCTTCACTCTGAGACATGCAGCACATATATTAATTTAATTGCATAACAGCCTTTGCTATTCTGCCCAAATGAAATAGAGTTGGAGCAGAGTGTTTTTTTTAACACCAATCAATCAACCACAACCAACATCATTTATTTTTTAAATGTGTGTGTTTTAGGGTTAAACAAGTGATCTTTCTCTCGTCTCTTCATTTCAAGCTCTGATCTGTGAAGTGCTTACAAGTGGAATGAAACCAAACAAGTTTCTTCTCCTGAAAATCTCCCTTTTTCTTTGACTGCTCCTAATTTATGGAGGGTTAAAATCTCAGTTATGAGCTGCATTTGCTTAAATATTTCACACCTTTTTAAAATACCAGTCCTTCTAGGACACAGTGTATTTCTGTGTGATACTAGCCAGTAATCACTTAAAAAAACTGAAACAAATATTGTGTATTCAGCAAGTCTGACTATATCCAACATATGCTTTAAGCAATTTACTGGATGTAAATGTTTCACATAATTCAAATTAGTTTTCATGATGATAAAGTTCATAATTCTTGATGGTCTATTCCTAATAATAATTGTACAGTTTATAATAAATGAAATATTAAAGTAGAAAGCAGGCCTGCAGTTGCAGTTACGCTGCTGTGCTGCTCATGCTTGCATTTTGAAAGCCTCTTATTCTAATAATTAATCAAACAATTAATAATCAACAAAGTGAAACAATAAAAAAGTCAATTTCACAAAAAGTCATTCATTTCCATGTATGAGGAAATCCGCTTTCCTTCGAAGGATACTGTATCAGTTGTATAAAGACAACAACGAGGAAACATAATTTAAATGTTCAGCCTACTGACTCGGTCACAATAGATGAAAGGCATGTATGAGTAATGTACGCTTGAGAATCTATGTCATCAAAAATGTCAAATACTTATTTAAATACATTTATGAAAACGGGGAGTACTTCCTTGAAGTACTAGACTGCAGTGAGGATAGAAAACAAAAACCCTAACAAAGATCTATTAAAACACACATTCAAATAAAAAAAAATCTAGATTGTGGTTTTGCTAAATGTGCAATTACTGTACCTTTTTATCAAGTTTCAGCCATGTAAGGTACCCTTTGCTGTCCATATGCTGTAGTCCGAAGTACCATACTTCACGTAACCCGATGGTCTTCACCACCTGTCAGGAAAAAGTTGACACCTTTTAGCACACAATAAATAGATAAATGAATTATTAAACTGTTGCTGACTGCTTTACGACTGTTGTACACTTGATGATTTGAAATACAACAGAGCACAGGATTACTTTTTCATGAAAACAGAATAAAGGCCATATTTAAAGAATATACCACAGTAAATACTGTGGTCTTCTTCTCATCACCATTAGCTCATTCACACTCATTAGCTTTTGCAGGGGTGGAGGGTGATGAGCACCAGAGGCCCTGAAGGGAAAACTTTAGATTTCAATATTTCTACACGCACGTACACAATTTCCTAGAGGCTTTGAGCATCATGGTATTTATTACCGTTTTGGCAAATGTTGCAGCTCTGATGCAGTGGCCATCACTTGCTGGTCCAACCAATAATTGTTTTCTATTTTAATATCCTTTAAAATGTAATGTATAATGAAGAAAATCACTGACCCCAAACTTTTGAATCTTAGTGTACATTTATGACATACAACTAATCTGACACAAATTGGCGTAAACAGGTAAACTTAACTTAAAAGCTACTGTTAGAGACAAAACATAAGAACATCTGATCTACTACTGATGTAGTGTCACACATTCAGTATGCATCACCCCCGAATGAATGAATAAATGAATAAACAAATAACAGGATATGTGCCACATTGAAATTTCTGAAACACAAAACTACACTGCAGGAAATGTTAGGTGCAAATATACTAATAGATTTAATTTTCACAGATGCTTTCATTTCTCAAATGCTCAGGGTCCAGTGTTTCTTCCGGTTTAGGGTTTTTTTCTTCTCTATTCCACCAACGCAAATAGTTTTTCCGGATTTTGTTTGTGATTGGCAGCAAAGAATTAATATAAGTCATAATTAATATAAGAAATAAGTCAATGACACGACAGATAATTATTTTCCAAGTGCGATTCCGTTTATGAAGCACACATCCAAACTCGCTTTTAAATTATAGTCTTCCTGAAAATGTACGTCCTGTTGGTTATAAAATGAGCTTGTCAGTCTAGTAACAGAAGTCTAGTAAGAAATCCAAACAGGACTGACAACAGTATTTTTCTTTACCTGTGTGAACACAGCTAAAGAACACTTTAGTTAGGGGACAAATTATGATAGAAATCTAAATAGAAACCAACTCATGACAAATGTTTTGATAAGCAATATTTTTTTCCTTCAACCAGTTAGATCTTCTATTGCACTTGGATTGCTTTTCATAACCATTTACAATCATACCATATCCCAGAAAAAAAAAAAAAAAAATCCAAACAAGCTGGTGACAAGGACGCAACAGAAATGCGCAACTATAAACCAGCTCAACAGGTTCTAAGCATCTCTAAGCTCAGTGTCAGAGTTATTTGAGAAAGTGTATATAACCCAAGTAGAGAAATATTTAAACTTAACTTTTATAATAGAGGAATAAGAGGAAATACAAGAGTCATCTAAACCCGGGTCATGGCACCAATTTCCAAGACTAAAGTTAGGTAAAATCACCTTTAGTTAAATTAAACACCCTGCTAAGATATATTACATAATTATCCATAATGCTCTGGACGTTAAGAACCAAAATTTTCTGTAAAAGCATGAAACTCATGTCTTTTTTTTTTTTTTGTATGCGACTTGTATGCCAGCATGGACAGTTGGACTACCGGAGGCTCCAGTGAAAACCTCTCATGTATGTTGTGTGCCACAGTTCATGACTGGCTCTTTAAGAGCACTTACTCTGAAGTGGAGACCGTTTCAGCTGTGGGTTCTGCTCCGAATGGGAAAACTAGAGTGTGATGAGAAAGGGACGGCCCTTATTCACTGTTTCCACAGTCGTGGCAGTCAATGAGCACATCGGTGTAATGGTCAATGAGTCATGCGTCAAGGGATATGCTCTTTTAAAGAAGAAAAACTCATGCTGTGAGGTTTTCGTGGTGTTCTGGCCTTCTATTTGCAGGGGATTATCCCAAGTCACCAAGCCGGTAATTAAATTAGGTCACAGGCATTGGTGCTACTGACGGATGCCCAGTGAAGTCGGAGTTTGTTCTGTGACGTCCTTAACTGGTTGTTGCTATGATTTTAAATAAATAGTATTTATTTATATACATTTATGCATTTCTGAAATTATAAATCATTTCAAATACTACTTATTTAAAAATTATTTTAAAACTTTGATATATTTCACATTCTAATAATCTGATATATAAGATTATATCTATACAGTTTCCCTCCTGCTCTATTTTGTGCTTAACCAATATACCATCAGTCCTGTTTTTGTTTAAGCAAAAGTATTTGACTAAAAAAAACTAATGTAAATTTCTCTTTTGTAGTCTCGATTTACCTTTTAAAATTTCTCTGAATAACTGTTTACAGTCTTTTTCAACCCTGCTTTAGCCGAGTGACATGAATTTGTTTAAGATCAAGGAATTGTGGGAAGAGAATGAGAAGTTGTCATTGAGGGATTAAAATGATTGATTGCAAATGATTGAAAGGATTGTCTGTTACACAACCGGAACTTCTAAAAACTGAGTCAAACCAACTCCAAGTTTTGATTTCTTTTATCTCTTTTTCTTCTATGGAAAATGAAAACAAAGGTTTAAGCGAATACTGTGAAAACTCCTTGGAACCACTAGATAGCTTCTTTTAGTATTCATGCACGTGACCCTAGTCAGTGCTTGTTCATCTATTGGTTTAGTTGCAGACCTGGTCAAATAGCTGCTTGCCAGTTGTGCTGGGCTGAACGGCAAACTCCAGCTCCGCGTCCATCGTCGTGACGCGAACATTTACCTAAAGAGAGAGAGAGAGAGATAGAGATAGAGAGAGAGAGAGAGAGAGAGAGAGAGAGAGAGAGAGAGAGAGAAAATACATTAGCAACCACTGTTGACATTTGTGTTGTCAAATCAGCTGAGAAGAAAAAGGTCATCTATTACTAAATGGTTATAACTTCATATTTTACGGTTTTCATTTTATAGAAGCAAGTACAGAGGTAAAGGTAATAAAAAAACTGCACTGAAAAGACAATCACAAGCAAAAAAAAAAAAGAAGTAGTAACAATCGATGTTGACAACTTTAGTCTGATTGTGTAACAAGCTGATGACCCAGACTATGGTTCTTCAAGCAGACATGGCTTAAAAGAAACTGGGAAAACGACAGGAGTGGCTTCACAGAACAATGCGACTCAGCAACTATTTGTAAAGGGGAAATGCCAATCTATTCTACCATTAATGTTTGACAGGACTAAGTCAACAAGAAAAAGCCTGAAACTGCTCTACAATCAAATTTGCACCATTTTATGGGACAACAGAGTCATTTGAAGCAATTTCCCAAGAAACATGAAACAGGGGCGTTTTCTTGCTATGAACAGACAACAGACTCACAGGATCAAGCAACAAGGAATCATTTGTGAGAGCCAATTTAAAAAAGAAAGACAAGAATTAACATTGTTGGGATTGTACATCTGATTCAGTGATCCATATTCATGTGATTACCATGAGAACTGTTAGTGAAGAGACTACTGGTGGAGAATCACAGACACACCATACTGGGTGTGAGCAAGAAATAACCATTTCTAATTATGTAACTGCTTTAAAACAAATGCTCCACTATGAAATTGCATAACTATGTAAACAGAAACTCACACAAGCGTACAGATTCCACCCTTTCCACTAATACAAAAACGAAGGAATAGTTCATATCAGAATGACAATTCGGTCATCATTTACTCACACTCACATTGCTTCAAACATTGTGTGACTTTCTTTCTTCCATGGAACACAAAAGGGGGGATTTTAAAGAATGTTACTTGTTTGATTGTCTTTTTCCAAACAAAAATAGTCATACAGTCATACAGACTGGTTTTATGACAATTCAATAGTAATTAAAGCTTCAAAGCTTCAAAAAATCCATGAAAAAACACCAGAATTTACTTTCTTCCATGAAATATAAAAGGGGAAGAGAAGTCATATGGTGAACTTGGTGTATTATTATTTAAAAAACAAAAAAAGTCATTCAAACGACAGTAATTGCTGTAATAATGTATATAATATACAAAAAGTTACATTTATTTCACTTCAGCTAGTTGCCAAGTCAATGTTTCTTCTTTTAAAAGTACTAAAAAAAAAAAAAACTTAAACCAAATAAGCAAAAATGAAAATAAATAAATATAATAATAAAAATTATGAAAGCACACAACAATTACTAAAACTTTTTTTAGTAAACAAGTTTTGTTTTAAAAACAAAATTACCGCCTTGAAATTATAAAGTTCTATCTGTCAAATTTGAGTTATTTACATACTTATTTACATTATGTGATGTTTCTTTTGTAATTTGTGTATATTTTTGGCCTTTTTTTAGAAAACAAAAAGGTTTTACCTACAGAAGTCTATGGAATGCAAAAAATTTGAAGCTCAATATCTCAGAAGTGCTTAGAATGCAGACAGAACCTTATAATTCCAATGCGGTGAAATATAAAAATTTTATTTCATTTAAAATATGAACCAAAACTATAATAGTATATCAATGATAGTAAAATAACACTGGTTCAATATTCAATATTTTGATTCTTCTTGCAACAGTAACTGTCTGGTTGAAATTACAGTTTCTGTGTGTATAAAAAAATAAAAAATGAACATTGTAAGCCATTTCACAGCAAATACCGTACATATTGAGATAATAATACCAAATACAGTGGGGCCATTTCCCAAAACTTCCACAGACACTCAATACACCCAACTGTCACCAGAACAGCTAAATAAAATTTTTTAGCATGGTATCACTCTGGTACTTCTGGACATATGCTATGGAAGCACTACTTCTGTTCTAACTTTGATCAATTGCTTTTTTGGTATCATTCTCCAGTTGCTTTGGATTAAAGCATGTGCTAAATGAGTAAATGTACACTATATTTCAAGACTATATCGATTTTGATTATATAACTTGCTCACCCAGTCATACTCAACATAAAACTTTATAGAGAAAGCCTATAAACAGTTCTAGTGAATAATCAACACCTTACAAGCATTATTATATGGAAAGAACTTTCTGTACGAAGCTTAAAGAGTCTGCTGGGACCTTTCCCGAAAACAGCACTGTAACAGTAAACACACAATCACACAGAAATCCATTGTTGGTGTTAGTTACTAAATAAACAAATACACACAAATAATTAACACTAAATAACTTAATATAGATAAAGAATCATAGGCCCACTGTGTACATTTGAAATCTAGTGGCGAAGAGTCCAGCCTAAAGACTGGCATCCAACTCGCCAAAGAGGGGGAGACTAGGGGTATCCATTTACCCAGCAAAACAAAGGGTCTCTTTCAGAAACATCCTCTCAGTGGTCTACCTCCTGCATCAGGCTGCATTTTAATAGAGTCTCAGTATTTCTCTGCATTGCTCTCAAAAAGGTTTTAGCTGACCGACAAACTTTTTTTTGGCTGCAATATACTGGCAAAATCAAGCACAGGCACCAGGGCTCAGGTTCCAATTACCGTCATCAGGCAACAGACATCATCAGACCAAATAATCTACATTACAAGGCAATTAAAATTCTGACTGACTACTAAAAGATTACAGACACATCACAGACGCACGCATTTAGTGTTGATCTACAAACAACATACCAAGTCAGCTAGTGAATTAGAGATTTTTACAGTTCTTCTAAGGATGATTCTTTGCTAAATCTACTAAGCATCGACTTTATTTTTAAGGATCTATTGAATTATACAGTAGCTGGGCCAAAATAACAGCAAAGAAACCATCTAAATATTCAAAACCTATATTTACCATTTGCAAATGTTGCAACCAAGGCTTATTGGAAGGAAAAAAAAAAACGCCGTTGGCGACATTTCTGTAAAATGTTATTTTGCTGCTTCACAATGATAAAAGAGTGAGTGAGTGGCGATAAAAGAGTCTTGTCAGAAAACTGAAAAAAGTCAATATGGCAATGTTTTATTTTGGTTGTTGTATGTATCACAGCAGTTTGGAACTGAAATTAAATGCTCTATTGCACAAATTATGTACGACTTACACTGAATCCTAAAACGCTAAACCTATCTGATAGTGTTAACAAAAGCGAATGTGACAGAAAAGCATATTTGCCGAAGCAACCATGCCATTTTAGCTTGCTTCTACAAGTATTGAGCTTTTTTATCAGGACTTGCGATTCCCTGGCACATCGCAAAGCAATCCAATAGAGTTGCGAAACGATTAGTCGCGATTAATCGATTCAAAATAAGTTTCTGTTGGCATACTATATGTGACCCTGGACCACAAAACCAGTCTTAAGTCGCTGGGGTATATTTGTAGCAATAGCCAAAAATACATTGTATGGGTCAAAATTATAGATTTTTCTTTTATGTCAAAAATCATTAGGATATTAAGTAAAGATCATGTTCCATGAAGATTTTTTGTAAAATTCCTACTGTAAACCTATCAAAATGTAATTTTTGATGAGTAATATGCATTGTTAAGAACTTAATTTGGACAACTTTAAAGGTGATTTTCTTAGTATTTTGATTTTTTTGCACCCTCAGATTCCAGATTTTCAAATAGATGTATCTCGGCCAAATATCATCCTATCCTAACAAACCATATATCAATAGAAAGCTTATTTATTGAGCTTTCATATGATGTATATATCTCAGTTTTGTAAAAGTTTACCTTATGACTGGTTTTGTGGTCCAAGGTCACATATATGTGTGCACTGTGTATATTTATTATGTACACGTGTATAAATACATACATTTACATATTGTAAATATTTGTACGTGTTGTATGTATTTGCACGTAAACACTTGTATATAATTTATAAATATAAAATATATTTTCCCTAATATATACGCATGTATGTGTGTGTATTTATATATACATAGTAAATATACACAGTACACACACATACAGTATCCAAACATAACCTTTTATTTAAAATCGATTAATCGCGATTTATCGTTTTGCAGCTCTACAGTGTAGTACCAGGTGAGGTAACAAGCAAGTTTACTTAAAGCCATACATATGAAACTGGTTATATGGTGCAAAAACCAACATGTATTAGTTTACAAATCATGCACTATGGCAAAAGTGTTCTGATAATCTGCCAATGTAATCATAATGTGTTTGAAGGGTTCTTTTTTAATGTTGTTTTCAGCTGAAAACTGCAGTGAATTGTATGTATTGTTACATTTTTGGGATTTTTGCTAAACAAGTAGTTGAAATGCTGCTTTGATGACATGCACTATAAAAATAGGGAACAAAAATGTACTTCTGCTTTAGTGTTGCATGTCTTGAGTTACTGAATTTATTTCTGCTAAGAACTGCCTTTTTCCTAACGTTCCAATTTGGATGGTACTGTTAGGCTTTCATTGAGCTGGTTTGAGCTAAAGCCCGAGAGCACATGAGGATTGATTACAGCACAATGAGCTTTTGTGCTACATCACCAAAGGGCGTAACAGGCATTGTCTAGTTATCAATTATTCAGCAGAACAAACGATAACAAAGATTTGAGAGGAAACACCCTCAGCTGCTGAAAGTGCTGATTATAGGCACACCTGAAACTATGAAACAGGATGAAAAATAGTAAGAAAACAGAAACCTATAAATCATATTATTTTTAAACAGTGTACAGCTTCAAAAATGTTAACCCTAAACAATATATCATATCATATCAGATGCTTTTTACTAACCAATCTACATTTAAAAGCATCTAAATGACTGAAAAATCTTTGAAATATAATCTCAAACCTAGTTTCATCCAAACTGACCATGGCAGCAAGAACAAGCCTCTGCTTTCAGCATTTCAGTAGGCAGTGCTGAGCGCCAAGGATGAATGAGAAGCTTTGAGGAAAGCAACATGATGTCATTTCCTCTGTTCTCTTCCTGACAACCCTGTTACCATCTTAAACAAACTGAAAACACATGCTTCAGGCTGCACTTGCTGTTTTAAGAGTGTTTATAAGCAAACGCAGAAAACATTCAATACTGTGTTTGTTCCAAACAAACACATTTTAACTACATAAAAGTCAAACATTCTTACTACTACTATAATTTTGTTTGTAAACCAGACAAAACAGGTGTAAACAAGAGCCAAACCTTATAAACTCCGCCTTGAAACAAATAAATGTGCCTATAAGAAGTAACTTAATGGGAACTGATTTGTCTAACAAACATGAAAATGTTTATAGACAACTTTTCTAAAGATGTAACAATTAAGAACCAGACTTTCATTCTATGTCAAGTTAAAATATAAAGTCACGATACAAAAAAAAAAAAAAAAGATTTATCAGACTAGCCCTCCAGAATATTTCAAAACACTGAAGAGAAGTTAAAACACGCTAAACACTCATACTTAACTTCCTATACAAATAACTGGTAAACATTTTAACAATAATAGAATGAAACTCAGTGAATACTTACAGGTTTAGGCATTTTGAATCCTGTTGAGGATCTCTTCTGTCAACGAATATTGTGTATTTCCACGGAGCCTCCCTCTGAAGCAGAAAGAGGAGAAACGCGTTTGAGCAGTGCTAGTGAGAATGACTCACAAACAGTCTGTCTGTCATTTTAAAGATCGGTGAGAATAAAAATCTGACGCACTCCATGTGAATCACGATAAAAAACTGGAACTCAAAGATTGTGACAGCCTCACCACCGCCTTTCAATTTAAAGTCCCCACCCCATTCTACAAATATTTGCTCCAGTCTCTGTTTCCCAAAGACCGAGCCTTGATAGGGAATGAAGTCAAATATTCGGTTATTAAATGTAGCGGTAACTGAATCATGCGAGATATGGAAGATATTTACATAAAACTAAGTGTGGGTATGTAGCTTTTATGAGAAGACATAAAAGAACATGCAGTTTTGGACATTTATGATAGTTTAGATATGTCTGTATTATGAGAGCAAATATGGAGTCAGAAGTTATGTCATCTTTAGGGATGGGACAGCTTTTACACTCCTACTAACAAATAAAAAAGAAAGACAGCTGAGGGCAACAACAAAGAAAATTTGATCTCTAGGCTAAATTATTATGTTTTATTTAAATTCTATTTCAACAAATCAGAAATAAACTGCATTACATATTTAATGACCTTTCATTAAACACATATAAATTAAAACACAGAACAAAATACGTCCATTTCATTCAGTCGTGATTATAAAATACCACAAATATAATACGGCATGTATCTTCGCGTAATTATATTAACAACCAGTCAGTAACTAATTATTGTAATCGTATGAGCCTATAGGCTAGCCTATAATATAGCACAATTTAACAGCTGTGGTATATGATGAGTCGTAAGTGAGTCAGTACTTTAGTATTGATGTGATGTGCATGGTTTTGATGTACTAAAAAGATCTGGTTCGTCATTTATTCGGCATTCATTTCACGGCAAGCGCTGTTTTTATTGATTCACTATAAGAACCCATTGTGTTTTTGATTCATTAAAAAGAACCGACTCATATGAATCACTCACTTAGGAGCTGGATTACATTTATCAGTCAGGCTGTAGGTGTGTTTTGGATTCACTAAACGTTACTGGCTCATAAGAGTCATTTGTTCGGGATTCGAACTACAATGCCGCGTTTCGCTGAAGCCTGGCGTTGTGAAACACTGTCAAGAGTATTTCTAGGTTGATTCATTCGCACCGGCAGAAGAACGTACGTCTGAAGCTTTAACCGATGTTCATATTTTTACTAAATGAAACTGAAAACCGTTCTCAGTTCCCATGCGTAGTCACTCACTATCTAAACACAAATTTGCATAGAGCTTTTTTTGTCCACCTGGTAACGTTAGTCATACCTAGCTATAAAAATGGGAAGCTTGTCTTTTTTTTCCTTTTCATGTTTGTAAAACGCCCCATCTGTACAGTAGCCTAAGATACAGGCTATCCCACTGCGATAATCAGAGCAACACCTGTTGGTAGAGATTTCGCTTTGAACTGGGCGGCGTCAGTACAAAGAGAAACGCGTGAATGAAATATAGCCGATAGGGTTGTGGTCTTTGACCCAAGCGATAATCGATCGGAGGAAATCTTACCAGAGCCGGTGAGTCAATTCAGTCCAGCTTCGGCCAAAAATTCCCCTCCCTCCGAGGAAATGAGCACAGAGTCCGGCTGTGAGAATATGGCTGACGGCGCGCTCACCTTTGTGCGCTCAGCTGAATGACAGCGGCTCCAGTTCCTGTTTCAGACACGCTGAGGCGCGACGCCCACAACGGCGGATACGATCAATATAACGCGCCCTGCTCAAGTGGCTTCAAAGCCTTTCACTGCATGTAAGCTGGATGACATAAGTTTACTTGGAAAAAATGAATGCAAAGACGGAATATATAAATAATAATAATAATAATAAAAAAAAATAGGAGCCGGTTTCTTGCAAACGGACGTGCAACATTCAGAAATAGGCTATTATTAAGTGAGTAATAAACTGGCAGGGTTTAAGTATGATAGTGTGCTTTTGTTGTAGCCTAGTTGGTTATAGACTTAGGTGCACGCTGTGAACTGGTGCAAACTGCTGTCCCACAACCAAAAAACTAATTTAAAAAGCATTTAAGTAGCTATTCAAATATTAGATGTTTACCAATATCTTTTTATTAAATACTGAAAACCACAAAAACTGTTTAATTATGGAAAAAACGGTTTTCGGTAGTAACATTCTTTAAATGTCACTAACGCCTATCTACTCACCATGTAGCTATGAGAGAGAGTGACAAAAGGGAACACAATCCTTTATTTGTGGGAAATTAAAAAAAACAAAATGTTAGTATATCCATTTTTTTTTAGCATTTTAGGATGTTTTACTAATGTTTTAGTGTGCACGTTAAAATTCTGTAATATGATGTGGTCGCTACCAAAACATTACTGTCACTACTGAAAATGTGCAGTCACTAGACTCACTACCGAAACATGGGATGTTTTGTCAAACATAAATTATACTGAATTATCAACTAAGATGTTATGGTGGTGTTTGGTTCAATGTATATTTAAACTAAAGAATCCTTAAGTTTGAAATCAGTATGATCAACTTTTTGCCTTTTACATAAATAACACTTGAAATATTGTTAAAATTGTAACTGTTATTGATTTAACTCTAAAAATGTTTTAATAAAATAGCAAATATATATATATACAGTCAAGCCCAAAATTATTCATACCCCTGGCAAATTCTGACTCAAATTTACTTTTATTCAACCAGCAATAATTTTTTGACTGGAAATAACACAGGCTTCTCCCAAAAGATAATAAGACGATGTACAAGAGGCATCATTGTGGAAAAAAAAATATTTCTCAGCTTTTATTTACATTTGAACAAAAAGTGGCATGTCCAAAATTATTCATACCATTTGCAAACTGTCACAGTCTATGGGAAAATCCAAAGTTATATACCATTCCAAATAGTCCAAGCTGTTCTAAAGCATCCTGATTACCCTGATTCATTGGGACCAGCTGTTTTAATCAACTCAAAAGGTGAAAAACAGAAGCTCTCTGCTGTTGGTTTGTGGACAGTCATGGCTAAGAGAAAGGGGCTCATTGTGGACCTGCGGCTGCGCATTGTGGCTGCTCACAAGTCAGGAAAGGGCTATAAGACCATATCTAAATGTTCCAATGTCTACAGTGCAAAGTATAAATAAAGTATAATTAAAAAATAAAATTTTTTACAACTGTAAAAAATCTCAGAGGACATGGTTGGAAGCCAAAAGTGACACCTGTGCTGGCCAAGAGGATAGTTCATCCTGATGAATCCGGGCTCTGCTGGTGGCAACATCTCAAGGCAGACAGTCCAACGGACACTGCACACTGCTGAGTTCCACAGGTGCAGACCAAGAAGGACACCACTTCTCCAGATAAGGCACACAAAAGCCCGCTTGGCCTTTGCAAATGCTCACCTGGACAAAGAAGATTTCTGGTCTTCTGTTTTATAGTCAGATGAAACAAAAATTTAATTGTTTGGCCACAATGATGTAGCCTTCATTTGGCGTAAAAAAAAGAGAAGCCTTCAACCCTAAGAACACCATCCCCACTGTCAAACATGGTGGTGGGAACCTAATGTTTTGGGGTGTTTTTCAGCCGGTGGACCAGGGAACCTAACCATAGTAAACTGCACAATGAAAAAGGAGCAATACATCAAAATTCTCAACAACAACATCAGGCAGTCTGCAGATAAACTTGGCTTTGGGCGTAGTGTTGCTTTCGTCAACGAAAATTATGACTAAATATCGTCGTCAACGAACCTTTATCACGTGACGAAAACGAGACAAAACGAAATGTTATAACATTAGATTGATGTGCGCATGCCCAGTAGCCAGAGCTGTATCCCTTCTAGCCTAAACGTCAGACGACGTCACTTTCTCAAGCCCCACTCGTATGGGATTACATCTCTGCCACAATTCTGAGCGCGAAAGATCATATTTTGAGCGCGCAAAAGTGCATTTTGCACGCGTGTGAATTGAGTTTTGTAAAGAAAATGTCCGTATCACAAAAATGAAATCATTTTGAGCGGACGAAAATCAATTTTGCATTTAAAATAAGTTTTTGGATGTGTGCAGATCTTGTCTTTTGCATGTGCAACGTTTCACTCGCTTGCTCCCCTGATGCCCGCCCTCAGTGCTCTCTAAATGCTGACGGCTCGCTTGCTCAACACAACCCAGTGTTGCAATGTGCCATAATTCCAGTCAATCAGAGACGAGGCTGCTAAATTCTGATTGGCTGTCTTGACAACCAATCACAACATTCCCTGCATTACCAATGACAGCGAAAGTGAAAAAATACAGTGCTTGCATAATTATTATGCAAGTTGATATCCTGATCATATTCCAAACAAAATAACTACTATAAGTTTTGTATTTGTATCATTTATAAGTGATACAATTGTAATTGTAATATATAAAAGTGAATATAGGCTAAAAATTAACTTCCAAAACTTACTGCCATATTATGGAAAATAAATTCTTCAAACAGTGGCACAAGAGGATGTGGTGGTGGTCCTTCAAGAGTAATTCTAAACTTATCTATAAAGCCTTTAAAAAAATCTATCTTTAAATATTTCACAACACTTTGGCATGCTATTCTTTATAAGTATTCTTTACTTAACCTAAGTCTTTGAGAACCTGACACATTGCTCTTCTGGAGTTGTTATTAAGATTGATTTCATTTGTAATTGCTACAATATGCCTAGAAAAAAAATATGATCAGAATATCAACTTCCATAATAATATTTTTGGCTCATTTTATCTGTAAAAGAAAACCCAAAGAATATATCACTTCAGGGCTAGCCCGACGTCCCGGGGCTATTGTGTTTTCCAGTCGGGCTACTAAAATGTTTGACCGGACTGCCCGACGGGCTATCTTAATATCGAGGGCTCCTGCATGTCCTTAAAAATTCCTCAATTTAGTTGTATTAAATGTAAGGCCATAAGTTTAAAATGTGTTAAATAGTTTAAGAAAAGTCTTAATTATAATTTTAAGAGTCTTACAGTTGTGGACGGAAAGACGAGAATCGCGATAGGGCTGGATAAAACTTTAAAAGGCAATGATGTCAACTATGCGCGTTGCACGTTTCAAAGTCAAAAGGCAGCACATGTCTTTATATGAATGTTTCTGAAGGGAACCGACTGTCCTCAGAAACGTGTCGTTGGCATTTTCATTTCATGCCTGATAAAACAGCATTAATGCTGCTTTGTGTACAGCAGTTACTAGAGAAACCATAATATGTCAGCGCTCCTAACGCGCCCCCCTCGTGACAGAGAATTTTATTTCCAATACATTATTTCAGCTGTATAAACTGCAATTACTGACCCATGTTTTTATGCAGCAAACACGGAGCTGTAAATGTGAAAAGTTAACGTGCCTTCTAAAAATCTAAACAATTAAGTAATATTTATGTTTTAAATTAATTATATACTTGATTTATCCCTTTTAATGGTATAAAGGCTGAAATGCGATTGTATAAGATATTTTGTTTTTGTGTGAACCTTTAACTGAATTATAAATCATGCAATTTTATGGCTTAATATTCGTATATTGTGTGTTCATTTTACTTGTGCAGCTCTTAAAAAGGGTCATAAATTGCCTTAAATTGGTATTTAAAAATTTTGCATATACACTAAAAGTGAAATAAAATTCCTTCCTTGATATTTGTCTATATTTGTGTATTGAAACATTTTTGATTGACATTTAGACTCCTATTTGATTTTCTATAAAAAAATAAAAATAAAAAAAAATTGAAGGGTACCTGCCCGAAGGGCTACCAGAGATTTTGAAATTTTGCGAGCCCTGCACTTATATATAATAGTTTAATATAATAAATACAATATAAATAGTAGTTATTAAGATTTATGTCATTTGGAATTGCTGAATTACAATTGCTATATTCACTTTTATATATTACAATTACAACTGTATCACTTATAAATGATTAAAATACAAAACTTAGAGTAGTTATGTTGTTTGGAATATGATCAGGATATCAACTTGCATAATAATTATGCATGCACTGTATTTTTTCACTTTGGTAATGCAGGGAATGTTATGATTGGTTGTCAATACAGCCAATCAGAATTTAGCAGCCTCGTCTCTGATTGGCTGGAATTGTGGCACATTGTAACACTGGGTTGTGTTGAGCAAGCGAGCCGTCAGCATTTAGAGAATAGAGAGAACTGAGGGCGGGCATCAGGGGAGCAAGCGAGTGAAACGTTGCACACGCAAAAAAGAAGATCTGCACACATCCAAAGCTTATTTTAAAAGCAAAATTGATTTTCGTCCGCTCAAAATGATTTCTTCTTTGCGATTTCGGAAATTTTCTTCACAAAACTCAATTCACGCGCATGCAAAATGCACTTTTGCGCGCTCAAAATATCCCATACACTCGCGGAATTATCTAGAAGATGACTACAAACGAAGTTAAGTCTGACATAGATAAACGGACCTATGGCCGGCCAGCTGGGGTTTGTCTTTGGGAGAAAAAGAAGAAACGACATTTCTTCGAAGCGTTCCCCTCAACTCTATCGTAAAAAGGTTCTTTATTCAAAGGTTTACAACACGTTGTACACTAATGACATCTTGTGGTCAAAGGTGGAAAAAGTTGCTTTTGCGTCCCAGATGCCCAAGCGATTTTTGGACAGTTTCATAAAATAGATAAATTTGTGCTACGAAAACCATAAGAAATATTTTACTTACACAAGGTATAAATGAATTAATCTGTAAATAAACGTATAAAAATATAAGCATGATTCGTGTTGGCATAGATGATCAAAGTAAATTAAGAATATTGTTAAACTGACTAATATTATTATTAATTAGAAGTACTTGTGAAGCGGGGATTACTACAAAATGAACATGCACAAAACGACACATTTACATATTTATTCGTATTATGATTTATTCTTAAAGGAACACTCCACTTTTTTTGGAAATAGGCTCATTCTCCAACTCCCCCCGAGTTAATAAGTTGAGTTTTACCGTTTTGAAATCCATTCAGCCGTTCTCCTGTTCTGGCAATATCACTTTTAGCATAGCTTAGCATAGATCATTGAATCCTATTAGACCAATAGCATCAAGTTCAAAAATGACCAACGAGTTTCGATATTTGTCCTATTTAAAACTTGACTCTTCTGTAGTTATATCGTGTACTAAGACCGGTGGAAATGCAAAGCTTCAATTTTCTAGGCTGATAAGATTAGGAACTACACTCCCATTCCGGCGTAATAGTGAAGGAAGTTTGCTGCCGTAATATGGCCGAAGCAGGAGCAGTAATACCACGCAGCACATGTGCATATGCTAAACTAGCTGGGAACTCATTTCACTCCGCCTGCTTCGGCCATATTACGGCAGCAAACTTCCTTGACTATTACGCCGGAATGGAAGTGTAGTTCCTAATTTTATCAGCCTAGAAACTCGCAGCTTTGCATTTCCACCGGTCTTAGTACACGATATAACTACAGAAGAGTCAAGTTTTAAATACAACAAATATGGAAACTCGTTGGTCATTTTTGAACGCGATGCTATTGGTCTAATAGGATTCAATGATCTATGCTAAGCTATGCTAAAAGTGATATCGCCAGAACAGGAGAACATCTGAATGGATTTCAAAAGGGTAAAACTCAACTTATTAACTCGGGGGGAGTTGGAGAATGAGCCTATTTCCAAAAAAAAAGTGGAGTGTTCCTTTAAGAAGTGAATGGCACTTGAAACCTGCGCAAGGGGTTCGTGTTATTTGATTTTGTTGTAAATTCAAACTAGAGCATCTTCCATGTCTGGAATAAATGTATTCTTGAGTCTATAAGGTAACAATAATATAATAAGATAACCTTGTTTGAAATGGGTTTGGCTAAATGAAAACTTTGGTTTTGTCTATGCTACTAGGTACTTATACTATATTGACTGGGTTAAATAAAATTGCATTACTAAAAAGAGACTAAAACATCATTTTTATTGACTAAAACTAGACTAAATGTAATCAGTTTTCGTCGACTAAAACTAGACTAAAATGTCATCAGTTTTTGTTGACTAAAACCAGAGCCATATAAAAAGAGAGTTGCGACACTCCCATAGGCTTCCATAGGAACTGAGGAATGCGGAAGTAAAGCGTGTCATGGAGCGGTCAATAGTTCCAAACAACCAATAGCGCCTCCATTGAAGCCCATTCATTTCAGCGCTTCTCAAGCACAGTCGCAAGTATATTGAAGAAATTACTGCATTTCTTTACATTTTAACGCATCAGTTGACCTCTCGAAAAACTGGCCAATAGTGGTGTTTTATGAAGCGTGTTATAGTTAATGTTTATCGTTAAAAAATAAACAGTTAAACTGTAAATGCAGCTGGATAACGTGAGAAACACCGTAATAGCGACCATAACCAGATACTAGTTGTCATATTTGTTTTTAGTCTTTCTGCAATCTTTCTCTCACAGTAGGAGGTTGAATGAGTTTCAGTAAAGACTGCATTCAAGAAACACGATAAAAATGTATGCTGAATGCAATTCGTTGCCTTGTGTTTTTTAAACATTATTTTCATCTTTTCTATTATGTTAAATGCCATTTTTGCTTGCCTTTTATAATATTCACTTATGTTGTATATTTGAATATCATAAAACAAGAGTAAATTACTTTTTTTTATTTAACATTAAATCGTTAAATCGAAACATACTGTATAAAAAAGAGTGTTTGATCATGTCCAAATACACATGCAGATGTATTTAACCTTAAATATTACACTAACTGTAATCTAAATACTATATTAGAAAATGTTATCTTTTAAATGGTCAGGATCATTATTGCACATATTAAGTACAAAAAAACCTCCTCAAAATATTTACTAAATAGAACTTAACTATATATATTACAGTTATTTAATTGAATAAAAGTTACACTTAAGGTGTTTGGTCACATTTGACTGCCAAAGAGTATGAGAACATATTAATTATGTCTCTTTATCACTCCCCAGAATAAAATGCGATTGTAAAGCGTATTCAGAGAAGTTATCAATACACAATCAATGCACATTATGTGTTAATAATTACTCAAAATTGCTGCAAATATAGTAAAACTGCTGTCTATCCTATTTAACTCCATTCAAACACATTGACAGCGCGGAGCTGTTTGGAACTATTGAGAGCTCCATGAACCACGTGACCGTGCGGCGGCGAGATCAAAGCGTGTCGCAACTCTCTTTTTATATGGCTCTGACTAAAACTAGACGAAAATAGTCATGGGTAATTCTGACTAAAATAAGACTAAAATGCTCAGACTTTTAGTTGACTAAAACTTGACTAGACTAAAAAGAGTATGAACGTGACTAAAACTAATAAAAACTAAAATGACAGCTTCACACAAAGACTAGACTAAAACTAAAATTAAAACCGGCCGCCAAAAACAACACTACTTGGGCGCCAGTGGACATTTCAGCACGACAACAACCCAAAACACACAGCAAAAGTAGTAAAGAAATGGTTAGCAGACAAAAACATTTTGCAGTGGCCCAGCCACTGACTTAAATCCAATTGAGAATCTGTGGAGGGACCTAAAGATCAGGGTGATGGCAAGGAAGAGTTGGAGCTCATCACTAAAGATGAATAGGCAAAAATACCAGTGGAGACATGCAAAAAGCTGGTCAGCAATTATAGGAAGCATTTGATTGCTGTAATAGCCAATAATAGCTTTTCTATTGATTATTGAGAAGGGTATGAATAATTTTGGACATGCCACTTTTTGTTCAAATGTAAATAAAAGATGAGTAATAATTTTTTCCACAATGATGCCTCTTGTACATCGTCTTTGTCTGTGTCATTTCTACTAAAAAAAAAAAAAAAAAAACACTTGCTGGTTGAATAAAAGTAACTTTAGGTCAGAATTTGCCAGGGGTATGAATAATTTCGGGCTTGATTGTATTTACAAGGAAGATGTAAGCAAAACCTTAATAGATTTGTTCAATAT
>NC_133373.1:15110859-15213133 GCF_049309525.1 Garra rufa | reverse complement strand
GGTTATCTCCACCCTCAGAGCTACTCACTGGCTGTATGGGGGCAGTGGCCCATCATAACTTTCCTCTCCTCCTCATCCTGAGCACCCTTTCAACAGCACAGCCTGTGTCCAGTCTCGGTTTATCCCGAAGATCCAGTCCCAAATCGGACTCTTTGAGAGGAGTTTTCAGCACCCTGTTTGCGATCCAGTTTAAAATGAACGCTGGGTTCTCTTGACTGGCATCTTCAGCAGTAACTAATGAGGCTGAGAACAATGGAGGACCAGGGAGCACAAATGGGAGGAGAGAGTGGTTCCGCTTGACCTGGGCCAAACCTGCCCGCTGTGGCAGCCACTTATTCTTTGGGCTTTTTCAGCCATGTTTGCGCTGACACAATGAAGCTGCTGCTTCTCTGTTTACAAGCTAATGATGATCAACATTGATTTAATGGTTTAAAATCACAACAAGGGAATGAGAGTGACCTAAACCCACCCAACAAGCAAACCCCATGTGAACTGACAGGGTACAGCTAGAGAGACAGTGTGTACATTTGCAAACAGTCATTATTTTTTGCTAATCTATTTGGTGATGCTAAAATGGTAGCACAGAAATTAAACACTTATGATGTGTACCATTTTAGATGAAGTGTGTGTGTTGAGACATAGGAGTTTCAAGTTATAAAGGTTTTGAATTATTTAAAAGTATACTGTGCCATTTACCCTCTGTAGCCAACCTAATTGTAACATTTGTAATAATCAAAGCTGAGATGACTGACTTTTGTCTAACATGCGTCTGTTGACATACAGTGGTGTGAAAAAGTGTTGGCCCCCTTCCTGATTTTCTATATTTTTGCATGTTTGTCACACGTTAATGTTTCAGATCATTAAACAAATTTAAATATTAATCAAAGATAACACAAGTAAACACAACATGCAGTTTTTGAATAAAGTTTTTTTTATTATGAAGGGAAAATAAAATCCAAACCCACATGGCCCTGTGTGAAAAAGTGTTTGCCCCCTAACCTTAATAACTGGTTGGGCCACCCTTAGCAGCAACAACTGCAATCAAGCGTTTGCGATAACTTGCAATGAGTCTGTTACAGCGCTGTGCAGGAATTTTGACCCACTCATCTTGGCAGAATTGTTGTGATTCAGCCACACTGGAGGGTTTTCAAGCATGAAGCGCCTTTTTAAGGTCATGCCACAACATCTCAGTAGAATCAGGTCAGGACTTTGACTAGGCCACTCCAAAGTCTTCATTCTGTTTTTCTTCAGCCATTCAGAGGTGGATTTGCTGGTGTGTTTTGGATCATTGTCCTGCTGCAGAACCCAAGTTCGCTTCAGCTTGAGGTCATGAACAGATGGCCGGACATTGTCCTTCAGGATTTTTTGGTAGACAGCAACATTCATGGTTCCACTTATCACAGCAAGTCTTCCAGGTCCAGAAGCAGCAAACAGCCCCAGACCATCACACTACCACCACCATATTTTACTGTTGGTATGATGTTCTTTTTCTGAAATGCTGTGTTGTTTTTACGCCAGATGTAATGGGACACACACCTTCCAAAAAGTTCAACTTTTATCTCATCAGTCCACAGAGTATTTTCCCAAAAGCCTTGGGGATCATCAAGATGTTTTCTGGCAAAACTGAGACGAGCCTTTATGTTCTTTTTGCTCATCAGCGGTTTTCGTCTCGGAACTCTGCCATGCCATGCTTCTGCTTCCGGCTTTGCTACTGTTCGGACGCTTTTGCTTACTGCTCCGCGCTCTGCTCCCTGCTTATGAACTTTTCTCATATTTTTCTAAGATTTTAACTTCAGCATATCAGCACAGCGCTCAGACAACACATTTTTGATACAAACATTACGAAAAAGGAGACTTTTTGCCTCCCAGTGCCAGCAGCTTACATTCCGGAGACGGGAAAACACAGCTGCCTACTTTCAACAGACAAGAAAGAAAAATGCCTCTTCTGGAATCTACTTGCTGCACAAACTGCCACAGACTTCTACAAAGGATCGTGGTTTTAGAAACAAAGTTACTTGCTGGACTTCCAAAACAGGCGGAACACACAGAAGATCATCATCACGGACCCCCTCAGCATACAGCCGGTGAGTCCTGTGAATCTAGTCAATATCGACAGTTTAGAAGTGTAGAGGAACAAGCCAAAACTGATCGACACACAAATCGATGGCACAAACAGGGGGCGAGACCCAAAGGCACTTGAGACATTAGACTGTCAAGAGTATCTCGTATTGCTGTGGTATCATCCTCTACTCCAGATATAGCTATGACAAGGCTTGCAAAAACTGGTGTTTTACCACCCCCTTTACTGCTTGAAAACAGATTTGAAGCATTAATGAATGTGGGTGAGGAATCCCCAAATGTGACTGAACATGGATCGTATCAGCCAGCTGCTAACATCGCTACAAACAGGCGTGCAAGTTCGAGCAGACAGCGGCACTCAGCTCAGAGGGCAGCCGAGCCCAGGACTCTGATAGTGGGTGACTCCATTATCAGAAATATCAGTAGCAGAACTACAACAACATGCTGCTGTCCTCAAGCAACCGTCTCTGATGTGAACAAGGAACTTCGGAACATTCTAATGAAACACAAGACTGCAAATCGAATCATCATCCATGTGGGAAAGAACGGTATTCGGAAAGAGCAGTCAGAACTCCTAAAGAAGGATTTTGGTGAACTCATTGAAACACTTCGAAGACTTGAAATTCAGTCGTTCATCAGTGGACCACTCCCAGCAAGGGGAACTAACATGTTTTCACGGTTGCTTGGACTGAATACCTGGATACAAAGAACCTGCAGTCTAAAAGGAGTCAACTTCATTGAAAACTTCAACCTTTTCTGGGGCCATAGACAACTGTTCAAACTGGATTACTGGATTTTTTTTTTTTTTTTTTTTTTTTTTTTGTTGTCAAATTTTTGTTGTGTTGTTGTGCTGTTAATTTATGTTGTTTTGCATGTATGTGGCACCTTGGTCCTGGAGGAACGTTGTTTCGTTTCACTGTGTACTGAACTGTATATGGTTGGAATGACAATAAAACCTACTTGAACTTGAACTTGAACTTGAACTTGGATGGCCTCCACCCAAACAAACTTGGTGCGAGAGTGCTAAAGGACAACATCTATTTTTCACTCCGGCATCCATCAGTGGAATGTGCCAGTCTACCCAACATGAATGGCACACACACACTTGGACAGTGTATGCGTGACGACAGGACATCTTATCAGCTTCAGAGTCATCATATGGTCAACACAACCCACAAGGACACTGACAACACCACACAGCCACAACAAGCACTGCTTATGGACACTTTTCTGGCTGAGCCCTGCCCACAGAGCTCATCACAGACAGACTGTGACGTACTGCAACAGCTCCAAGACTCAGCACCGAAGGACGACCTTCTGGTAAACAGCCAGGGAAGCCAGGACAACATTTTTCAGCCACCGGAAACACCAAAGCCAGAGCTCCATTCACCAGACACATTATCCCTCTCTCCAGCATCTCCACTTCTAAGCTTCTCACAGAAAATGGAGGAACTGGTATATGCTGGAACCAGACTCTCCCACTCTTTTGCTGCAAGCCCCCAGTTATCAACTAAAAAATGGCGGGCACCACAACCACCAAAGCCTGTGGGTCCAGCTAGCCATCCTCCTCCTGTGAGAGCTCTCTGGCCGCTGCCACAACGTCAGGGCCCAAACCCTCCTCCGTCTGCTGTGAGTGAACCAAAAACAACTGATATCAGCTCTCAGTGATATGTGCCGGGTCCCCGCTATGATAACAGCAACACTCAGCAATGTTTACAGAACAAGCGGGAACCCAGTGTGCATGTAGTTTTCCCTATTTCTGTTTTAATATGTGATAGAAAGTCTAAGGCCATCTCAAGCCGTACGGTTGACCCATCTAATCTGAGGCCTATTCTGCATCAAACTAAGATTGCTCTAGAGACAAAAAGTAATGCCATCAAGCTAGTATTTTTAAACATTCGCTCACTAAAAAATAAATCACTTCTGATCAGTGATTTTATAACCACAAACAACCTGGATTTTATGTCTCTAAATGAAACATGGCTAGAAGACAGCTGCAGCGCAACAATCCTCAATGAAGCAGCCCCTCCTAACTTTACTTTCATGAGTGTCTGCAGAGCTGTCAAGAGAGGTGGTGGTGTAGCTGGTCTTTTTAAAGATGTTCATCAATGCAAGCAAGTGTCATTTGGTCAGTACATGTCTTTTGAATATCTAGGGATTGTACTGAAAGGTCCCCCACGCATTCTATTTATCATTATTTACAGGCCCCCAAAATACTGTCCAGTCTTTGTTGATGAGTTCACAGAACTGCTATCAATGATTTGTTCAGAGTTTGACTGTTTTGCTATTTTAGGGGATTTTAATGTTCACATAGAAAATGCAGAAATCAAAACCACAAAAGAAATTATAACGGTTTTGAACACTTTTGACCTGATTCAGCATGTGCATGGGCCTACACACAATCACGGACACACTCTTGATTTACTCATCAGTAAGGGTCTAAACATTTCATCCACTGTTATCAAGGATGTAGCACTATCTGATCACTTCTGTATTTTCTTTGATATATTGATCTCTGCTACCACTGAATCTAGATCTGTCTCTGTCAGAAAGAGATGCATTAATGATAACATAGTGTGCTATTTATGAAGGCTATATCTTCAATGCCAAGCATTTCTGCAGACTCTGTTGATCTTCTCCTGGAGTCCTTTGACTCAAAAGTTAAGAATGTCTTTGATGACATCGCACCTGAAAAAATCAGAATTTCTGGCGAACAGAAATCGCCGTGGAGAAAATCAACAGCAGTACAGAGTATGAAAAGACAATGCAGAAAAGCTGAGCGGATGTGGCGGAAGACGAAACTCGAAATTCACTATAGCATTGTAAGATTGTAATAGGGATTAATTACACATATAATTTATAATTTAGCTCAAAGGGAATCGAATATGATTCAATAGGGAATTTGAACAGAATCGCTGTTTTACGGCTGTTTCAGAGTCGACCCGCGATTCTTTCACAAGTCGTTTAACAGGAACTCTGCAATGGATATTACTATCCAGAATATAGTGAAAACACTATATATTAGCACAGTAGCAAAATCAGCAGTTTAAGGCAATAACTTGTAAGCACAAAACACAAGATACTTATCTTTTCTAATAAAAATATGATTTTAATGGATAAACCTAACACATACAAACTAAACTAACATAAACACACGCATTCACACAGGTTGCAGAAAGAGAAAGGGAGGAAAGAATGAGTTTAAAGGAATGAAAATATGAAGTCCCAAGTTATAGCAATGTGCATTTGCTTAGACCTGAACAACCATCAATCACTTAATTAACCCTCGTATTGAGTCTCTCAAAGAGGTTATTAAACTTTATATCAAAATGCACCAGTTCAGTAAGATTCTGGAGGTTACTTGCGCGTTGCCTTTGGGAATTCCTTTAGTTGCGTCGCTTCAGAAAGGGGCTTTCCCGAGGTTGCTGATTGGTTGGTTCTGTGGTCCTTTGTGTGCTTGGGCGTTGGCTGGATATGAGAGTTGCGTGCTGTTGAAGTTGAGGTCAGCGAAGACGTTTAGGTCGGTCGCGGCTTGCACAAACTTAACTAGAAACGAAACTCTCAACGGAAAGAAATAAAAAGGATTAAAGAAAAAGATAGAGGTGTGGTGATCTCCTCATGTTTCCTTGAGGTGAGGAGGCTGGCATGCAGGCCAGGTGGCGTCGAGACGCGGCGGCGCGAAGCATGTGAAGAGCGTTGTAAGGAGTGAGAAAAGTTGCAAGAGATAAGAGCGAGATTTTAGGGTGTCCTTGGTATTTAAACTCAGCTTTTGGACACCTCCCAAAATGATGTCTTGGCCAATTAGAACATTGGCTGAACTCCGGTGGGCTGCTGGTTCCAC
Source organism: Garra rufa (assembly GCF_049309525.1). Taxonomy (NCBI): domain Eukaryota; kingdom Metazoa; phylum Chordata; class Actinopteri; order Cypriniformes; family Cyprinidae; genus Garra; species Garra rufa. The sequence continues at coordinate 15,207,213 of NC_133373.1, read as the reverse complement.
CTTCCAAACCATAAATCACCATGTTATCTTATTAGTCCCGTGATCCCAAATTCCCGCTCTTTGCAGAGATAAATTTGGACATGATTTCTATAACAAGACAATAATACATTTCGCAAAGAATTGAATTACAGGAACATTTTGACAATGCGATTTCCAGACCGTGCATATCAAACATCAATATAAACCATTAAACTATTCAATAGTTATCAAAAGGGACACACACACTGAGTGATTAAAACATAATAGACAAATGTGTGGGTTACATATATGATAGGAAGTTATACATAGAAATGAGGAGTTGCTCCTTAGTTCTTTAGCACATTTTAGGCGCATATGTACATCAATAGACAGTTTTCTGTGCCCTTCTATGAGGGTCTGTTCTCTAAGCTGGGAGGTCAAAAGTTTAGGGAAGGAATTTCCGTTGTGTCCTGTGTGTGGGGGAAAACCAACCATATCGCTAATGACTTTAATCATGTGATGTTCAAAATGTGCATCTCTTTGACCATTAATCTTGGTTACTTGCTCCAAATTTGACAATCTCCTTATTCGAAGGATTTGATTATGAAGAAGTGTCTTTGTGTTAATTTTGCAAGTTCTTGGTTAGTTAGGTCTGCTTCAGGCTGGCGTTCTGGCGCCAGGCTATGAAACGTCAGATTTATGACGGGCCTCTTTTGGAATGTACGTCTGTAGAAGTGTTCTAACTTCTAATAGACTCTCTTAAATTGTCTGATTCGCGCTGAAATCCTACACATCCCCCTTTCGATCGGTGATGTGTTGTTGGCAGAAGACATCGACGAGCGCTGGAGAAACAAAGGCAGAAGAAGCAGGCAGAAACACAGCAAACAACAAGACAACACTTCCAGGACAGTTACTGTACCGGTGCATGGCATTACGTTATTCGGGTACATGTAGTACCTGAAAATGGTCGAATTCACATAGAAATTGTTGTTCAAATTTGTTCTCGTATAATGATGCTTTGATCAAATTTTGTGATTAAATTTGTTTGTTTATTTAAGGTTTTAAATTTAGAGACGTTCTGGTGACATCTGTGGTAAAATGATTTGACCTATCTTGCATGGAGCTCTCTGGCTCCCATTCAGTTTAGAATGGCTTGCGGATATTAGGTGTGGCAAGTCAATCCTAATATCAGACCTTTGACCCTTGTAGGGTGGCTAGGAGTTTCACCTGCTAAAGCAAGAGGGGAAGGAAAGCGATAGGCAAGAGGAAAAAGAACAAAACAAAGAAAATTAGCTGCGGGTTTTCCTAGTCAGGGTTGCGAGTACTATTGAGCTAGGATGGCAGGTGCAGCTGATGTGTCATGTACCTTAACATAGTGTCAGGTGTTCTACCTGGGGTGAGGATAGTTGCATGTTCCTTTCTGGTGGATGTAAAACTAGGTTAAGCTGAGATTTGAATATTCTACTCGTGGGAAGAATATGGTTGTCAAAGGTGTTATCAGTAGGTGTGGTTACCTCTGGGTTGTGAATGTTAATTGTGTAGTGTATGTATGGTCAGATCTGTTTCAGTCTGTTTTGGCTCCCCCCCTTTTCTTGTAGGTCGGTGAAGATGCTCTCTGCATCCTTGGCTTGGATGAGGGTGTGTTCAGATGGGGGTCGGTCCAGCTAGGCAGGAAGCTCTTTAGCAGACATTCGGAGGTAGTTTGGCATGGCTGTGTGAAGCTGGGGTGCAAAACTTTGTCTCCTATGTTGCATTTCACTTGTGATGCCTTCTGGTTGTGGCAGACTTTCTGACCTTCTGTGCTTTAGTGGTTGCTGTTACACAGACATAAATGTGGTTCATGGAGTTGAAGTTCATTTGACAGTTTCTTTGGAAGTAATGGGTGACTGAGGTGATGTTCTTTGGTACCTCAGAGTTTTTCATCAGCGGTTGGCCGTGAGAGACTTGTTTGTTCTGGGTGGTTGTTGAACAGGTGCTTGTCATCTCTGATGCGGTGGTGTACCAGGTGATCGTCGGCCTTCCGTTCTGTCGCTGGTCACAGCGAGCATGACTTCTGTTTCTAGTCATTCGTGTCTAGCTGGTTTTCAAGGAACTCTTTCAGTTGTTTCATGACTTGTTCCATGTCTTCTGAGGGTGAACAGTCTTGTTCTTGTGTAGGCTTAGCACTGTGGATGTCTAAGTGGTGCTGATGTGGGTTCTGTCTTTGCTTACCCACTCTAGTTGCTGTTGGACAAGCCGGACGTTTGGCTTTGCACGTCCAGTTAGGTTTCCAGCTGATTCTTTCTTTTGGGTTTCTTGAGAAGGGTGGCTGGTCCCATGGCTTTTCCCAGCGGTTGGGCTGGTAGCTGTTGTGGACATGGGGCTCACGTTCTCTTTGCTCTTGATAGAAGACTCGGGTGTTGTGATGCCACTGGGTGTCGTCCAGTGCAAGGCTTGAGTCTTCGGTGACAGAGTTTAAGGGTGTGGAGGTTTTGTTACCTTTCTTTGAGGTCAACTTTTGCTTGGTGTAGGCCTTCTGTGTTAGGTCACGCAACTGTTGGATGGTCATGGAGCGCGGACAGGCCATGACACCGAGATGACGACTGACTCCAGGGTGCAGATTTTTCAGGAAAAGGCTTTTGAAGCTCACCTCTTCTTCAAGGTCAGGTTTGTTGTGTGCACCGAAGTAGGCTTTTCGGAGCCGGTTATAGTAGGCTTGTGGTGTCTCTTGTCGACCTTGTTTGGTCTCCAAGGCAGTTAACAGTCCATATTCAGACTCAGGGTCTGTAAACTCTTTGATCAGGACCTCACAAAGTAGCTGGTAGTTTGACTTTGTGTGACTGAGTTGTCGATCTATGAAGTTTCGTACCTCGACACTTGACGTTGCTCTTAGGAGGTACAACCTGTCTCTGTCAGTCACATGAGGTCTCATTTCTAAATGAAAATTAATATCTTGCAGGTGGGCCTGGATGTCGTGGCCCTCTTTGGAGTTCGGGTCAAACTGGCTGATGCTTTTAGACAGCTTGTTGAAGTCTTTGATGGTCAACCCATGTGCAGCTCCAAGGTCTGCTTGGATGGGGTCTCTGCTTTCGGTGACAGGAAAGAGCTGTGTGGCGAAGGCCAGTGAGGTTTCGGGTGGTGGCCCTTCGCTTCTTTCATTGGATGCCAGTTCTTGGATGTGAGACTTAGCTCTGCTCAGCAGTGGTGAGGCTGAGAGATGCTTCGCTCTTCTTGACTCTTGTTTCAGCTCACAAGCATCTTTGAGTTCTTTTCTGACCATGTAGAGCTCATCGTTGACATCATGTAGATGTTGGGTCAGATTGTCTATTTCAGTGCTGTACCTTTCAAGGTGGTCTTCTAAGGCACTGATTTCAGCATTCTTGTCGCTGATGTCGTTCTTGGCTTTCTCTAGTAGCTGTTCGGCATACTTGAGTCTGTTTACCAGGTCTCTCTGGGCAGCCTTTGCTTGTTGCTGGTCAAGTTGAGCTGTTGCCAGGGCTGCTTGGAGCTTTTTAACTTGTTCCGTTGTTTCCTGCTCCCTCTCGTTGGGTGCTTTGAGTTGATCTTGAACTTTCACTTCCAGCTTGTCTATGCGGCGTTGAGCACGTGACAGCTCCTCTTGAAGATGGGTGATGTGCTTGTCGCTCAGTTTCAGCTGGGTTGTGAAGGCATCGCTTAGGGAGCTGGTGATTTTGACTAGCTCCTCGTGGTTGTTGTTCTGGCTTGAATCTTGTGTCAGGAACCTTCTCATTAAGAATAATAACAGTTCAAAGGTCTTGGGGGTGAGGCTGTCCGTCATGCCTCTCAGCCAAGTGTTCACATCTTCCCCATGGGCAAGGGGGTCTGCAGTCTGTGGCATGTTTGCACGCTGAGGAGAAGGGAGACTGACACAGATCTGTGTGAGGTAGAAGCCTATGTGTGGTGGGACAACTACGTGTTGTGTCAGTGATTGTGAACCCCTAATGAAGTGTGGCGATGATAGTGTTGGTCTCAGGGTGTCTAGGTAGACTAGGGATGTGAAGACTTCGTCACTCTAATGAGGAAGAGGAAAGAAAACAAGAGAAAAAGGTGAAAACACTTCAGTGAAATAAAACAATTCCCTTTTCCAATGGGAGGAATGTTGCTTAGATTTTGTAAAAAGGTAAACAATATTATTATACCTCTGTTCGAGACGTGAGAATATAATAATAATGCTGGTATCTCTTTTCTTAGTCTGACAGGATTGACACCAAAACACCTTACAGTTGGACCGCTTACTAAGGAGGCTTCGAAAGCGACTGGTGTTCAACACTTAACTCTAAAAATTGATCTCAGTATGGGATGAGATGCAAAAATTTGGAATGCGTTTTCAAATTCAGGGAGGTTAGGAAGAACGAAGGAGGGTTTGATTACAATCAAATTCATAAGGATGATTACTGTTCTTTGACAAGATTTTGCATTTCATTCACTTAGAATCGATTGATGGTTCTTACAGGTCCCTGCAAATGTGAGGAGTAAAGAAGAGAGAAAGCAGGAGAGACTTGGGTAGAAAGGAAGAGAAGGAGACTTAGCAAATTGAGTGGATTGGGTCCACTCACAGGCTGCGTGGCTGTTATACCCGACTACGAGTAGCGTGTTGTTTATAGTTGCTGCACAACTAATGAAACACCGTTAAAATTTGAGTGAAAGAGAGTGGTCTTTCTAATTTATTTGAACTCGTAGTGAGGGATAACAGTGTCTCCTATTGAAGCTCAGGTGTGTCGTTCCCAAGCTAGGATACAAGGAGGTAAAGGAGAAAGGTAAAGTAGAATGAAATTAAAAGTAATAAATGGCAAAATAATCAAAATGAAATTAAAGGCAGTAGGAAATACACAAAATAAATAAATAAAATAAAATAAAAATGGAGGTTAATTGTATAACCAAGAGAGGAAGAAATAGGGGTAAAAACGCAATTAAAGAAATGAGTAAGTGTGATTCTGAATAGAATCTGTTGATAGGGGTAAATCAATTAATTAGGTAAAATAAGTTACCCTTAACTTTCAAAGTTCAAGGCTTATTAGTACCTAAAATGATTGACCTAAAAGAGAGAATACTAGAAATAATGATCATATGAAATGACCAGATGAGGAAATTCCAATGAGTCCAAATAAATTTAATGTTTGAATTAAATTTGAATTTGTCACAATTAATAATTGTGAAGTAATATTCCCCTTTTTAGTAAAATGCATATAAAGTGGTAAAGTTAGAAAATTGAGAAATAGGACAGTAAAATAGACCAACAGGTGTATTAGTTCAGAGGTTTAAAGGGTTAAATCACTTTAGCTTTGCCCACACACACTGTATTCAACCACTGGATGTTAATGCTAACTGCTAACCTTTGAGGCTAATCTTTAGCATAGACTTCAATGTAAAAGCAACAGTTTCGTTAGCTTAGCAACACCGTGGAGTTTGTTTATAGTATGACGTCAATGTGCTGCGCGTGCAGTTCAGAGTTGCTCCGGAAGTAGGTTAAGACTTCCGAGTCACCATCGTAGCTACGGCAACCAAAACAAACAATAGTGGGCTACGCACATGGAACATTACATTGCAAGTTCAGTTAAGCATGTTACATGAAATGGCAGCGCATTTCAACACTATATACATAACAACATCACTTCTAGTTGGTTTTGCGATGTGGCGCTTTAAACTCTTTGTTCGTTCAGAGTCGGATTTAAACTTTATTTAAGTGGCAGCTTGGCGCTGCAAATGAGGAAACAAAAATAATAACTGATCTCGGCGGATCGTAATTAAATCTCCGTGCCAGTTTCTCTGAGCACGTAGACACAACAGATTTTATTCGCTGTTGTTTAGAGTTAACTTTACTTGATCAAGATTTAAAAAAAACACTCCCGTTTAAATCGCACTGTTTCACTTAGTGAACAGACACAAACAGGCAAGCATTATTTCTAATGTTTAACCAGGGGAGTCAAATTACATAGTTGCTTTGACAATGGAACACGCATTGACAATTAAACTATGAATAATAAGGCCTTTAAATAGATTGAGGGACACGCTCAAACTATCCTTTATTCGTCGATTTATTTTCCCTTTTAATGACTGCAGTTTAGTTCCGTTCAGCTAACGGTGGCTGAGATATAGCAATTGAATGGCACTGGAACACGCAATGACATTAATTCAACTATAAATAAGGCATTACAGAAAATGAGGGACACGCTCAATTTCGACCTTATTGTACGATCTCAGACCTTAACTTTAAACTCACTTACTACAGTTTAAAAATAGAGAGGCGGTATCGAGTTACAGCCCTCTGCATTCACTCTAGGTTTCATTCATTCAAGCGGGTGGCCGCGCTGCTTACGTCACACAAACACACACACGTACATACAGTCTAGACTCAGACGCTCTCATCCACAGAAATAGAAAATATTAAATAACTTGGTTGTGCTTACAATTTAGATTAAACTGCCCGCATTCTCCACCAATATATGTAAGATTGTAATAGGGATTAATTACACATATAATTTATAATTTAGCTCAAAGGGAATCGAATATGATTCAATAGGGAATTTGAACAGAATCGCTGTTTTACGGCTGTTTCAGAGTCGACCCGCGATTCTTTCACAAGTCGTTTAACAGGAACTCTGCAATGGATATTACTATCCAGAATATAGTGAAAACACTATATATTAGCACAGTAGCAAAATCAGCAGTTTAAGGCAATAACTTGTAAGCACAAAACACAAGATACTTATCTTTTCTAATAAAAATATGATTTTAATGGATAAACCTAACACATACAAACTAAACTAACATAAACACACGCATTCACACAGGTTGCAGAAAGAGAAAGTGAGGAAAGAATGAGTTTAAAGGAATGAAAATATGAAGTCCCAAGTTAGCAATATGCAATTGCTTAGACCTGAACAACCATCAATCACTTAATTAACCCTCGTATTGAGTCTCTCAAAGAGGTTATTAAACTTTATATCAAAATGCACCAGTTCAGTAAGATTCTGGAGGTTACTTGCGCGTTGCCTTTGGGAATTCCTTTAGTTGCGTCGCTTCAGAAAGGGGCTTTCCCGAGGTTGCTGATTGGTTGGTTCTGTGGTCCTTTGTGTGCTTGGGCATTGGCTGGATATGAGAGTTGCGTGCTGTTGAAGTTGAGGTCAGCGAAGACGTTTAGGTCGGTCGCGGCTTGCACAAACTTAACTAGAAACGAAACTCTCAACGGAAAGAAATAAAAAGGATTAAAGAAAAAGATAGAGGTGTGGTGATCTCCTCATGTTTCCTTGAGGTGAGGAGGCTGGCATGCAGGCCAGGTGGCGTCGAGACGCGGCGGCGCGAAGCATGTGAAGAGCGTTGTAAGGAGTGAGAAAAGTTGCAAGAGATAAGAGCGAGATTTTAGGGTGTCCTTGGTATTTAAACTCAGCTTTTGGACACCTCCCAAAATGATGTCTTGGCCAATTAGAACATTGGCTGAACTCCGGTGGGCTGCTGGTTCCACCTTCCAAACCATAAATCACCATGTTATCTTATTAGTCCCGTGATCCCAAATTCCCGCTCTTTGCAGAGATAAATTTGGACATGATTTCTATAACAAGACAATAATACATTTCGCAAAGAATTGAATTACAGGAACATTTTGACAATGCGATTTCCAGACCGTGCATATCAAACATCAATATAAACCATTAAACTATTCAATAGTTATCAAAAGGGACACACACACTGAGTGATTAAAACATAATAGACAAATGTGTGTGTTACATATATGATAGGAAGTTATACATAGAAATGAGGAGTTGCTCCTTAGTTCTTTAGCACATTTTAGGCGCATATGTACATCAATAGACAGTTTTCTGTGCCCTTCTATGAGGGTCTGTTCTCTAAGCTGGGAGGTCAAAAGTTTAGGGAAGGAATTTCCGTTGTGCCCTGTGTGTGGGGGAAAACCAACCATATCGCTAATGACTTTAATCATGTGATGTTCAAAATGTGCATCTCTTTGACCATTAATCTTGGTTACTTGCTCCAAATTTGACAATCTCCTTATTCGAAGGATTTGATTATGAAGAAGTGTCTTTGTGTTAATTTAGCAAGTTCTTGGTTAGTTAGGTCTGCTTCAGGCTGGCGTTCTGGCGCCAGGCTATGAAACGTCAGATTTATGACGGGCCTCTTTTGGAATGTACGTCTGTAGAAGTGTTCTAACTTCTAATAGACTCTCTTAAATTGTCTGATTCGCGCTGAAATCCTACAGCATCTATAAAGACAGCCTTCATGCTTTCAATGCTGAACTAGGTAAAGCTAGACAAATGTTCTTCTCAAACCTTATAAACAGGAACTTAAAAAACACTCGCACTCTTTTTGCTACAGTTGAGAGACTAACAAACCCCCCTAGTCAAATCCCTAGTGAACTGCTCTCCGACAGCAAGTGCGATGAGTTTGCTTCCTTCTTTTCTGAGAAGATCAATAATATCAGAAAGACAATTAGCTTACCCTCAAGTCATGAAGAGGTCAGACAGATTCGACCGCAATTTCAAAAAGAAGTCATTATGTCTACTTTTGAAGCAATTTTGGAAGAAATAGTACAGCACCTCAAATCGTCAACCTGCCACCTTGACACACTTCCCACATCTTTTTTCAAAAGTGTGCTTAACTGTTTAGAAGCAGATCTCTTAGAAGTGGTGAACACCTCACTTCTTTCTGGGACTTTTCCAAACTCCCTGAAAACTGCAGTTGTTAAGCCCCTTCTGAAAAAGAAAAATCTTGATAACACCATATTGAGCAACTATAGACCAATATCAAATCTTCCTTTCATAGGCAAGATTATTGAAAAGGTTGTTTTCAATCAGCTGAATCACTACATAAACTCAAATGGATACCTGGACCATTTCCAATCTGGCTTCAGACAACATCATAGCACAGAGACAGCGCTCATAAAGATAATAAATAATATTCGCCTAAATTCAGATTCTGGCAAAATATCAGTGCTGGTATTACTAGATCTCAGTGCTGCGTTCGACACTGTCGATCATAACATTCTTCTAGATAGACTGGAAAACTGGGTCGGGCTTTCTGGGATGGTTCTCAAATGGTTCAGGTCATACTTAGAAGGGAGAGGTTATTACGTAAGTATAGGAGAGCATAAGTCTAAGTGGACGTCCATGACATGCGGAGTCCCACAAGGCTCAATTCTGGCCCCGCTGTTGTTCAGCCTGTATATGCTCCCACTAAGTCAAATAATGAGAAAGAACCAAATAGCATATCACAGCTATGCAGATGATACCCAGATTTACCTAGCCTTATCGTCAAATGACTACAGCCCCATTGACTCCCTCTGCCAATGCATTGATGAAATTAACAGTTGGATGTGCCAAAACTTTTTACAGTTAAACAAGGAGAAAACAGAAGTCATTGCATTTGGAAACAAAGATGAAGTTCATAAGGTAAATGCGTACCTTGACGCTAGGGGTCAAAAAACAAAAAATCAAGTCAAGAATCTGGGTGTGATTCTGGAGTCAGACCTCAGTTTCAGTAGCCATGTCAAAGCAGTAACTAAATCAGCATACTATCATCTTAAAAACATTGCAAGAATTAGATGTTTTGTTTCCCGTCAAGATTTGGAGAAACTTGTTCATGCCTTTATCAGCAGCAGGGTGGACTATTGTAATGGTCTCCTCACCAGCCTTCCCAAGAAGACCATTAGACAGCTGCAGCTCATACAGAACGCTGCTGCCAGGATTCTGACTAGTACCAAAAAATCAGAGCATATTACACCAGTCCTTAGGTCCCTACACTGGCTTCCAGTTATGTTTAGGATAGATTTTAAAGTACTTTTACTTGTTTATAAAGCACTCAATGGCCTAGGACCTACATACATTGCAGATATGCTCACTGAATATAAACCTAACAGACAACTCAGATCACTAGGATCGAGTCAGTTAGTAATATCAAGGGTTCACACAAAACAAGGGGAATCCGCTTTTAGCCATTATGCCGCCCACAGTTGGAATCAGCTTCCAGAAGAGATCAGATGTGCAAATACATTAGCCACATTTAAATGCAGACTCAAAACTCATCTGTTCAGTTGTGCATTTATTGAATGAGCACTGTGCTACGTCCGAACAGATTGCATTATTTTATGTATAATCATTTTACTGTATTAATTAATTTGAAATCATTTTCTTTTTTTTAAATAATCTTAAATGTTCTTAATTTTGTTTTTATTGTTGTGATTATTATTTTAAATTTTTATGATTTTTATGCTATTGTGATTTTAATTCCTTTTTATGTACAGCACTTTGAATTACCACTGTGTATGAAATGTGCTATATAAATAAACTTGCCTTGCCTTGCCTTGCCTTGCCTTGCCTTGCAGGCCATTTTTGCCCAGTCTCTTTCTTATGGTGGAGTCATGAACACCGACCTTAACTGAGGTAAGAGAGGCCTGCAGCTCTGCAGCTTTACTTGTGTTATCTTTGAGTAATATTTAAATTTGTTTGATGATCTGAAACAATAAAGTGTGACAAGCATGCAAAAAAAAAAAAAAAAAAAAATCAGGAAGGGGGCCAACACTTTTTCAGAACACTGTAAGTGACAGTTAACCCAAAAGTGAAAATTACCCCATGACTTACTTACCTTCAAGCCAGCCTAGGTGTATATGACTTTCTTCTTTCAGAAGAATACAATCTGAGAAAAAAAATGTCCTGTCCCACAAACATATCAATTTGCTTCAGAAGGCCTTTATTAACCCTCTGGAGCTGTGTGGAGCGCTTTTTATGATAAACGGATGCACTTTATTTTGCTTCAAATTTTAGACTACCCACTGCCATTATAAAGCTTGGAAAAGCAAGTCAGATTGTATTCATCTGAAAGAAGGAAGTCATATACACCTAGGATAACTTACTTCGTTACTGTACTTTCAAATGGTCATTGGATGCAAAACTCACTTTTACATGTTGTTTGAACATTAATGTGTGTTGGCAGTTTGTATACACAAACACCCTACAATGATAAAAATCCACCCAGTGGTATTTTTTTAAAAAGTAAAAAGTTCTTTAAAAGTATATATCCCCTTTTCAAAATCAGGTCATTCTCAGCTTCTTGTCGGTGTGACGATCCACCGTCAGAGGCCGCTCCTACGATAGTTGATTGACATGAGTGCCTTACCTTAGACCCGCCCTCACTGAGCTGAAACAGTCCGACTCCGATTGCCATTGTGTCGACTCAGGTGGAGGGGAAGACAAGAATGTCTCCGATTGAGCAATTGAGGTGTTCTGTTGTTGGATGTAATAATGAACATAGCAGAAGTCATTTACTCTCAACATCGGAGCTGCCAAACGTGGCTAAACGTGGCTAAATGCGGCTAAAGTAAACATTACGGCTCATTATCCCATGGCAGAGAGGGGCGGGGCGAGCAGAGCTCATTAGCATTTAAAGGAACATGCAACAGAATAGCTCGCTCTAAAAAGGGCTGATTTTGACAAGGTAAAAAGAGTGTTTTTACACTACCGTTGAGAAATTTTAACCAAAGTATGTTATAGACTTCTCATTAAGACCCTAAAGAATCATATCAACTTGTGGAAAATTGGTATCTGATGACCACTTTAATATGTTACTATAGACATTGCCCTATCCTGCTCACATTGTATAAATTTTTGTGTATTTATTTTTTTCAGGTCTTAAAAATGTCTTAAAAGACTTACATTTGATTAAAGAGAAAAAATCACACTGCCAGCATCTAGAATGATTTTGATCAGCATTTTAGTGTTCATAACAGAGGGCTCTCTCAACATGTATTTTACAGTTTTTCAATTGATATAAGATTTTGTAGGCTATGCATACACATGTGCTCCCCTCAAAAGCCTGAACACCCACACACACACACACACACACACACACACACACACACACACACACACACACACACACACACACACATATAACAAATGCCAGTTTAACCCCTGAGTAGACTGACTAAATAGGGGAAGTAAAACCATTTTGACATATTTGCAAAGTTATAGTTATTGGGGAGCCATCACAATAAAGTGTTAGCAGATACTAAGCAGGTAGTCTACTAAAATGCTACTAATACTGTAATGAGAGTCCGTAACAATACAAATCAAACACAAAAACTTTTCAAACTACAATGGGTGTTTGTTAGTTGCTTTACTTGAAGGCCAACCTCCAAACCAAATGCTTGTGGTCTTTGCACTTGACCACTTGTCTGCTGTCATGATATATTTCCTGTATATAGCCTAAGTGTTCACGTCAGCACATCAGACCACAAGTGTGTGTAGACCTTTTCATTACCTGATAGGACATTACAGTGTTGTAAAAATGCAAGTGTTTACAGAGCTTTATTTTGATTTTCCAAACAAAAAAAAAATTGTAAAGTCTGTTCACTAGTCCCTATTACAGATGACAATTTAGTAATTGTAACTTTTAATTACCAAATAAACATATTAATCTTTTCACCAATAAAATGTGCAATGCTTAATGTTTCACTACCAAAATAATATGTATCGTATTATTATTAATATTTAAGTTACACTGGAAAGACCTCCACAACAGCTTATGAGATCTCACCAAAAAGTCTCTCAAATGTATTTCCAGAACATGATGCATCATGCTATGCATTTATCCTTGAATAATGTGAATTTAGTATGTGTTAAGGGCACTAGGCTTTGCTATTTTTGAGATCAGGAGCAGTCTTGCCCACTTACTTCCTGTTGCATGCACATGCTGTCAAGTGGCCAATGCCACAAGTGTATTTGGATGGGTCCATACTTTCATGATGTTGTGGTTTTGACAACAAATCAATGTTAGATCAACATCCTTGTCTCCACCAATGTGTGCTGACGGCTTTTATTAAAATTTCAGAGTTGATCCTACATACTTTAAATTGATTGATTCAGATGAAAATGCAGCATTGTATCAATGTTACCTTGCTTTCTGGGTGTATACCCCCCTGTCAATACAGTGAAGAGAAATGCTTGAAGCTGAAGATTAAGCTTCTTCTGTGAGGACTGATGTATCTTGGAGCAAAACTCTGCAGGATACCGGCCCTCCAGGACTAAGTTTAGAGAAAATGAGACAATTCACATTTGTACTACATAGAGAAACCAGTAATCCTTAAAGGAATATTTCACCAAAAAGACACAATTCTGTAACTTCATGTCTGAAAGGATACTAAACTCCAAAAATGAACTCCACTTCAAGAAGGTTGAAATACTTTGATTCTGCTACGTTAGACCACTCAGCCATTCTGACACTTTTGCAAAATGATACCATTCAGAGACGAGAAACCTCAATGACGGTGTGGCGAGGCAAAGGATCACACGACAAGGGGGTATGCAGTTTGTCCCCGGAGGGTGAATTTATTAATAATAAAGGTGCTCGTGGAAGTGAAGACTGTGTGCTCGAAGCTCCCTTGTGATACTCCTTCCCCGTGGCAGTGTGATCCGTGCTGTGCTCTGTCTGGCGATGCTGATCGGTCACGTGCTGTTTTCTGTAGGAAGAGTGAGGGAAAAGTCATTAGCCGTGTCTTCGGAGACGTCTCTCACCAAACTAGTGTTGGCGGCGGCTTATATGGCCGCCGCTTGATTACTCGCCAGCCGGGACCGATCAGGTTTGGGAGGGGCGTGGTTGCTGCTCCTCGTCGGTTACCAGGGCGACGCTGATGAGGACTCAGGCCATGTGTCACACTCCCCCCCCCCTAAGCATCGCGCTGGTACTCGGTGTAGTGGGGATCTTGGGGTGGAGGGAGGAGCGTGCCCTGACAGACCTGCGAAAGCTGACCAGATCCGGGAGAGACCGTCGGCGTTGGCGTTGGCCGTCCCCGCCCGATGTTGCACCGTGAAGTGGAAGTCCTGGAGCGCCAGGAACCAGCGTGTCACCCGGGCATTGGTGTCCTTCGCCCGGGCCATCCACTGTAGGGGTGCATGGTCAGTTATTAATGTAAATTTTCGACCCAACAGATAATACCTGAGCTCCAGGACTGCCCACTTCACTGCCAACGCCTCTCGCTCAACGGTCGCGTATCGCCGCTCGGCGGAGGTCAGCTTCCGGCTGATGAAGATCACCGGGTGTTCCTCCCCGTCCTGTATTTGGGACAGGACGGCTCCCAACCCGGTATCCGACGCGTCCGTCTGCAGCAGGAAGGGGCAGTTGAAGTCTGGGGCCCGTAGTACTGGCTCTGAGGTCAGGGCCGCCTTGATCGCCCTGAAGGCCTCCTCTTCGGTCGGGCCCCAGGGTGTCCTCTCCGGTTGCCCCTTCCTGGTCAGGTCTGTCAGGGGGGCTGCTAAGGAGGAGAAGTTGGGGATAAAACAGCGGTAATAACCCGCCAACCCCAAAAACGCTCGTACCTGGGTCTTGGTCGAGGGCCGTGGCGCAGAGAGGATTGCTGCCACCTTCTTCTCCTGAGGTCGAATGAGGCCACGGCCGACTTGGTATCCCAGGTACTTGGCCTCCGAGAGCGCTAGATGGCACTTCTTGGGGTTGGCGGTCAGTCCAGCCCGCCGGAGCTCCAAGAGCACCCTCCGCAACCTGTCCAGGTGGTCCTCCCACCGCTCGGAGTGGACGACTACATCGTCCAGATACGCCGCAGCGTAGGCCTGATGGGGGCGGAGCAGGACGTCCATCATCCGCTGGAACGTAGCTGGGGCCCCGTGTAGGCCGAAGGGGAGGGTCCGGTACTGCCAGTGACCTGATGGTGTGGAGAAGGCCGTCTTCGGTTTAGCTTCCTCCGTCAGGGCGACTTGCCAATACCCTTTTGTGAGGTCCAGTGTGGAGATATACCGGGCCCTCCCCAGGCGATCTAGTAGCTCATCTACACGGGGCATGGGGTAGCCGTCGAACTCTGAGACCTCATTTAGGCGGCGGAAGTCGTTGCAGAAGCGGAGGGTGCCATCCGGCTTTGGTACCATGACGATTGGGCTGGACCACGGGCTGCGAGATGGTTCAATTACCCCCAACTTCAGCATTTCCTGGATTTCCTCCTCAATAGCCTGGCGCCGAGCCTCAGGGACGCGGTAGGGCCGCTGCCTGACGATGACTCCAGGCGGCGTGCGGATATCGTGCGCGATCACGTTGGTCCGCCCGGGCAAGATGGAGAACACATCCGAAAACTGACCGACCAGATGTTGCAACTCCGTCTTCTGGGCAGCCGACAGATGGGGGTTGACGTCGACAACCACGGGGTCTCTGGTGGTCAGGGCCAAGAGATTGCTCCTGGTCCCGACCCAGCGCTTGAGGAGGTTAATATGGTAGATCTGGTCCTCCTTTCTTCGTCCGGGTTGCCGGACACGGTAGGTGACAGGGCCGATCTTCTCCGTAACCGTGTACGGGCCCTGCCAGGAGGCCAGAAACTTGCACGCGGAGGTGGGAACCAGGACCATCACGTGATCTCCCGGCTGGAACTCCCGTGGTTGGGCCGCCTGATTGAAGTGTTTCTGTTGGGCTTGCTGGGCCTTCACTAGGTGTTCCCGGACCAACGGCATCACTCTGTCGATCCTCTCCCGCATCTCCCGGACGTGCTCAATTGTGGAGCGCATTGGGGCCGGCTGCTGCTCCCAGGCCTCCCTCGCGACATCGAGAAGTCCTCGGGGTTGCCGGCCGAAAAGAAGTTCAAATGGGGTAAACCCTGTTGAGGCCTGGGGGACCTCTCGGATGCCGAAGAGGACATAGGGCAGCATCCGGTCCCAATCTCGCCGATCCTCGGCTGCGACCCTCTTAAGCATTTGCTTGAGGGTCTGATTGAAGCGCTCCACGAGTCCGTCCGTCTGCGGGTGGTAGATGGAGGTGCGGAGTTGCTTTACCTTGAGGAGCCGACAGAGCTCCGCCATCAGCCGGTACATGAAGGGGGTCCCTTGGTCGGTCAGTATCTCCGCTGGGATGCCGACTCGGCTGGCTAGGAGGAACAGCTCCTGGGCGATCGCCTTCGAGGTGGCCTTCCGAAGAGGGATCGCCTCGGGGTACCGGGTGGCATAGTCGACGATCACCAGGATGTGTTCGTGACCACGGGCGGACTTAGGCAGCGGCCCGACCAGATCCATCCCTATCCGCTCGAAGGGTACCTCGATGATAGGCAGCGGAATTAGTGGGCTGGGGGGAGGGGTCCGAGGAGACGTCCGCTGGCAGGTGGGGCAGGCCTGGCAGAAGCGCCGAACATCTCCTTCCATGCCAGGCCAGTGGAACCGATCCCGGATGCGTTGGGTGGTATTTTGCGCTCCTAGGTGCCCCGCCATAGGATGAGCGTGGGCTAGCTCCATCACGGTCTCGGTCTTGCTCCTCGGGACCACCAATAATTTCTTCTCCTCCCCCCGTCGCTGCGCGACACAGTATAACAGGCCATTTTGCACAATGAAGTGTGGGACCGGGTGTGGACCAGGAATAACCGTCTGGTTTTCCACCACCCTCACTTGGGCCCAGGCATTCTTCAGCCGGTCATCCTCGTGCTGGGCCTTCGCAAATGTTCCCCCTCCCGTCACCTGTTGGAAGACATCAAAGTAGAGGTTAGTATTTTGGGAGGGGGACTCACCGCTTGGAGGATGGTCGGAGGCCATCAGCACGGGACGCCGGCCAGTCTTCTTCGGCCTGGGCCGTCTTCGGCGGCCCCCGGCGGCGCTGTCGGGCTGGCTTGCGGCGGCGAGTAGGCGGTCCAGCCCTGGCCAGTCCCTCCCGAGCAGTACTGGAACGGGCAGATCCTTCACCACGCCGACCTCCACAGCCCAGGCACCAGGACTGGCCGAGATGGTGACGCGGCGAGCGGGCACCTGGAAAGTGTCTCCGTGCACGCAGGTAATTGGAAGACACGCTTTAGAATCTGCTCGTGGTGGAAGGACGGCCGGATGGACGAGGCTGACCGCACTACCCGTGTCCAGGAGGGCTTGAAACGGATGGCCGTTTATCTTCACCTCCGTCTTCAGAGCCCCACTGGGCGGCTCGCGGTGGACAGCACAGCCCGCTAGCCAGGCGCGGTTCGGCGGTCGCGGGGCTTCGGTGGGCATTGGCTCATCCTGCACGCCGGGGGCGGCCGGCCTGCTCACTGGTCGCTGGGTACCCTCCGGCGGGCGTCGCTCTGGATTCACCCTCCGGGGGAAGGGCGGTGCTCGCTCCCCAGCCTCCTGGTGTTGGGCCGCTTCCGCCAGCTCAACCGCCTCCACGAGCTCGCCGACGGTGGTGGGGTTCCTCATCCCAGCGGCCTGCCTCAGAGTGCGGGGAAGGGCTCGCAGCAGTTTGTCTACCACCACACGCTCCGCCACCTGGGTGGCGCTGGGACCCCCGGCCAATAGCCAATGCTGGGCGAGACGGGACAGCTCTGCGGCTTGGGCACGTGCTGGCACCCGGGACTTATACTCCCATTCGTGAAATTGTTGTGCGGCGCAGATCGGTGACAATCCCATTCGGGCCAGAATTTCCTGTTTCAATTCTTCATATTTCTCGCTGGCATCGGCAGAGAGGGAGAAATAAGCCCGCTGAGCTTCCCCGGTGAGTAAAGGGGCCAGCAAGCGTGCCCAATCCCCTCGTGCCCAGCCTTCGCGAGTGGCGACGTTCTCGAACATCTGTAAGTAATTTTCCACATCATCATTAGCCGTCATTTTGGGCAGAAGCTGTGTTACCGTGATCCGGGGGTCCGGCGGCGGAGCGGGTTGGGCTGCAGCCGCCCGGAGAGCGGCGAGCTCGCGGTCAGCTTCTCCTTGGCGGGTGGCGATGTGCTCCACGATTTGTTGCTGGCGAATGCTGACCTCGGTGAGGCATTTGAGCAGCTCTTCCATCGTTGGGGGAGGAGCGACCGCCTGCACAGGGACAGCAAACAAAAAGGAAAAAAAGGCGGGAAAAAGAACAAAGGGCTGAGGTTAGTCAAAGAAAAAGTGGGGTTTGTCGGTGATCCTCTGCTTAGTTTGCCCGCATTCTCCACCAGTGTGGCGAGGCAAAGGATCACACGACAAGGGGGTATGCAGTTTGTCCCCGGAGGGTGAATTTATTAATAATAAAGGTGCTCGTGGAAGTGAAGACTGTGTGCTCGAAGCTCCCTTGTGATACTCCTTCCCCGTGGCAGTGTGATCCGTGCTGTGCTCTGTCTGGCGATGCTGATCGGTCACGTGCTGTTTTCTGTAGGAAGAGTGAGGGAAAAGTCATTAGCCGTGTCTTCGGAGACGTCTCTCACCAAACTAGTGTTGGCGGCGGCTTATATGGCCGCCGCTTGATTACTCGCCAGCCGGGACCGATCAGGTGTGGGAGGGGCGTGGTTGCTGCTCCTCGTCGGTTACCAGGGCGACGCTGATGAGGACTCAGGCCATGTGTCACAGACGGAGAAAGGTGAAACCCCTTGAGTCTGGAGCCTTAGACCGCTCGGCCATTCTGACACTTACGTGCAAGGATGTAAAGGACAACATGGATTTAAATTCTAATTCCAGTCACTTGAAAAGAACCCTTGTCAGAAATGGGATTTGAACCCACAACTCCATTCGGAGACCAGAAACCTCAAAACTGAGAAGGTGAAACCTCCTTAAGTCTGGCGTCTTAGATGGCTCGGCCATTCCGACATGATGTGAAAGGGGGGAAAATTCCATCAGTGCAGCTTCCATGGTGGCAAAACACAAAAGGCAAATGATTACATTACCTCAATTCTGTATTCTAGTCTGGTTACTCTAAAAGAGAATTTGTCAGAAGTGGGATGTTTCTACTGTAGCCCCGAATGGACAAACTGCTCTACAGATCGCGTTTCATCACTGTTGTTCTTTGTGAAAAACACTGACACAAAGATGAACAAGTAACAGTAAAATTCACAATAACATTGTTTTATTGAATAGTTAAGTAAATATAATTCCCTAATTAAGTTTTAAAAGAAACCTCATTATTCTTTGCTGTCTACGACATCTTAAACCTGCGTCGGCCACCGTAGCTTCTGTAAAGGGAGGGGTGAGCGGTGGACTGTTGCAATTCACAACCTCACCGCTAGATGCCGCAAAAATCTATCAACTCAATGGTGCAAGCAGATATGAAATTTCAATGTAAAGCAAACCAATCCAATAATGTTAACACCAATTCGCAATTCAGTATGAACCATAGATATGTATAGAACACATGGGAATCTAGCCTAATGGTACACCACTTATAAAGTGTTATGTTTTAATTAAGTTATTATAAATTTATTTATTTTTAATGTAGTCGTGGCCAAAAGTTTTGAGAATGACACAAATATTAGTTTTCACAAAGTTTGCTGCTAAACTGCTTTTAGATATTTGTTTCAGTTGTTTCTGTGATGTACTGAAATATAATTACAAGCACTTCATACGTTTCAAAGGCTTTTATCGACAATTACATGACATTTATGCAAAGAGTCAGTATTTGCAGTGTTGGCCCTTCTTTTTCAGGACCTCTGCAATTCGACTGGGCATGCTCTCAATCAACTTCTGGGCCAAATCCTGACTGATAGCAACCCATTCTTTCATAATCACTTCTTGGAGTTTGTCAGAATTAGTGGGTTTTTGTTTGTCCACCTGCCTCTTGAGGATTGACCACAAGTTCTCAATGGGATTAAGATCTGGGGAGTTTCCAGGCCATGGACCCAAAATGTCAACGTTTTGGTCCCTGAGCCACTTAGTTATCACTTTTGCCTTATGGCACGGTGCTCCATCGTGCTGGAAAATGCATTGTTCTTCACCAAACTGTTGTTGGATTGTTGGAAGAAGTTGCTGTTGGAGGGTGTTTTGGTACCATTCTTTATTCATGGCTGAGCCCACTCCCTTGAATGAGAAGCAACCCCATACATGAATGGTCTCAGGATGCTTTACTGTTTGCATGACACAGGACTGATGGTAGCGCTCACCTTTTCTTCTCCGGACAAGCCTTTTTCCAGATGCCTCAAACAATCGGAAAGAGGCTTCATAGGATAATATGACTTTGCCCCAGTCCTCAGCAGTCCATTCGCCATACTTTTTGCAGAAGATCAATCTGTCCCTGATGTTTTTTTGGAGAGAAGCGGCTTCTTTGCTGCCTTTCTTGACACCAGGCCATCTTCCAAAAGTCTTCTCCTCACTGTGCGTGCAGATGCGCTCACACCTGCCTGCTGCCATTCCTGAGCAAGCTCTGCACTGGTGGCACTCCGATCCCGCAGCTGAATCCTCTTTAGGAGACGATCCTGGTGCTTGCTGGACTTTCTTGGACGCCCTGAAGCCTTCTTAACAAGAATTGAACCTCTTTCCTTCAAGTTCTTGATGATCCTATAAATTGTTGATTTAGGTGCAATCTTAGTAGCCACAATATCCTTGCCTGTGAAGCCATTTTTATGCAACGCAATGATGGCTGCACGCATTTCTTTGCAGGTCACCATGGTTAACAATGGAAGAACAATGATTTCAAGCATGAAATCAGGGAGAATGATCCTGAACTAAATGAAGATAAATATTTTGCCGTGTGATGTGTTTACTGAACCAATCAGATAAGAGTAAATGAAGAATCTGTGAGAGCCGCATTTGATTGGCTACAAAAATGCGGTGAACCTACCCACTCTCTCACACTTGCAAAACTGATGGTGAGTTTCCACTGGCACGTAGCGACCGTTTCAATTCATTCATATGGAAGTTGAGCATAAACGGTTGCGTGGTGCATTGTGGGACTGGAAGCGGTGCGGAGAAAGCGTTGAGAGCGGCTGAGAGCATAAAAAGGTTGGGCATTCCTCAACTTTATGCAAATCTCGAGCGCAAAACGCCGGGCGACAACCAATCGCTGTGAGAAGTAGGCAAGGAAAGACTATGATGTGTGTTTCCAAAACTGGTGGATTACTGAGCTGAAATCACATATTATTGAAAGAGTCAAGCAAAAGTAAATGTACTTTGCATGTTTTCATTATAACGCTACAGTTTATTTTGCGAACCGCCATTAAAAAAGACAAACAAAGCGCAAACAGGGTGTAAACATTGTTTTTCAGAGGCGTGCTCTGCCCTAAATTTGACACTCCCCAAAACAGTCGCGTTGTAGCTTTGCCAGCGGCACTGAGCGCTGATTTGACGCTGTAGTGGAAATGCACCATGATGGTGCGTTTACACCGGACACGAATGAAGCGGCAAGCACGAGTGATTTACATGTTAAGTCAATGCAAAGACACGAATAGCCATCCTGCGGCACGAAATGCACAAATAGCGTGAATGAAGCGGCGCGCATTGACGGTGCGTTTCCACTACAGAGTCAAATCCGTGCTCAGTGTCTGTTCATTTGTTTATCCTAACAGTGTTGAGTCTTTGTTCAATGATAAGCATGGTATGGCATTCAAAGCATTTATAATTAATTCAATTAACAGAACTGTATTAATAAAAGAAAAAAAAAACATTAATACCTTGAAAATATTTGTATTTGTATACATAATTAACTTCATGAATATGAACTTAGTGTTTAAAAGTCTGTTGGGATATGTGCAAAGACTGTAGGTGATTTGAGGATGTGAAGGATGCAACCTTAGAAATTCACAGGTGAAAGTTATCAAACAAAGGCTAACTTACAAGCATCCTTCAAACTGAAAAGGACTGCACTGACATGCGGTCACTATGTCAGACTTTTAAAATGGTATGGTGTCAATATATTGATAGGAAATAGTTAAAAAAATAGTAGTAATAGTTAGCAGTCACGGCATAAAAGATTAAACTTTGTTTAGACTTAGATGGAGTTATTGACTCTGTATCATCATTGCAAATGTATAAGGAAGAATGAAAATGCTCACTCAGATGAACAAACCACAGAACAGGTCACCATGAAATTCATGGTGGTTAGAAATAATGATGATGAGACTATTGTTTTGGTTAATGTTTGAATAATACAAGATTATGTCTGCAGTACACAAGAGTTGCCACAAAACAAAGGCCTTAAACACATCCTATGAACATTCTTTAATGTAGCATATCACTCCACTCTTGGGCCGTAGAGTTCCTGTGTCTTTAATGTCGAAAGACTGACCAGGAACCAGATTGAACTCAAATCTCTGAAGCAGTTTGGCAAGCACAACTTTTGCCTCCATCTGAATATAGAAACAGAGTGATCAAGATCACAGCATATTTGAAATTTGTCAAAAAAAGAAAGTATTGCTCAAACAATCTAAAGGTATCCAACACATAAGGCATGTTCTGAAAGTCTAAAAATTTACCTGTGAGAAGACCTGGCCCAGACAGGTTCGCGGACCAAGTGCAAATGGGTAATAGCAGAAATAAGGCCTTATAGATAAGAACATAATTAGAAATCAGCAAATTTCATGCCAAAATGTCACAATATAATGGCATGTTCATATAGTAAATATCATATTTATGAAAAAAGCACTCATGTACTAGTTGAACTTAAAATTACAACATGTGAGACTCTGACTCCTGTAATGCTAATCATGTGGAAACACTCATACAATACAAACAGACATATATTACAGTTTAATGTAGATAGGCATATAGTAAAATAGTTGCACACAGTTGTTGTATTGTAGTTTTACTGAATAATTACACAAATAACAGATTAATTGCAATAAAAGGTGTTACCACAGAAATGGATAACTCTGAGATCAAGGCAATAAATGTCAGGTTTTATCTTGTTATTACTGTAATTATGCTGTGAATGAGGCATAAATGCTGAAACAGAAGCTAAAATGAGACTAAAATAATGACTTACTTTGGTGCATTCACATCAAATCTCTCTGGATCAAACTTCAACGGATCTTTAAAATACATATCCATTCTTTGGGAGACATAAGCGCTGAACTGTATGGAAAGAGTCGGAAATTATTCAAAATTGTCCTGCTTTCATATACAATAAAATTAGTAACATTTATTTTGCTATTGTTGACAGAATTTATTGCTGATTTGAAATGTCATAAAATAACAATGCCTTTCTTTCTCTGTTCAGTTAGAAATGAGCTCTACTTTTTGTCCTAGAAATAGTCCCACTGGGCCATGATGTACCATGATGCCTACAGAATCAGTTGATACTCACAGCAACAGCACAGCCCCCTGGAATTTTCAGCCCATTTATAACCATGTCCTCATGTAGCCAGCGATTGGTTCCTGGAGCAGTTGGGTACAGACGCAACGTTTCCTTCAACACCTACAGCATTGAGTCAAAAACACAAAGAGCATTTAAAGAAATCGATACAAAACCATTTGTGTTTGTAGCATGTCAAAGAACATCTCTGTAGACTGGCCTGAGACAAGTAAGTGAAATTTCCAAGGTCCTCATATGAAATGTCTCTTTTCGTCCCAAGGACTTTATCCACCTCTGCTTTAGCCCTGGGAAAGAAAATAAACTATAAAGCATTGTAAAACCAGACTGATGGAATATGTTCATTTCCAACAAGTGTTTTACCGTTTATATATCTCAGGATGTCTCCCTAATTCCATAATTGCAAATGAGAGCTGATTGGCGGTGGTCTCTTGCCCTGCAAATAGAATCAAACGCTATTTATAACTGCAAGGGTTTATGAACAAAAAAAAAAAAAAATCAAACAAAGCCACAACTCACCAGCAATGAAGAAAGTCACAAAATTGTCCAACATCTGCTCATGATCTTTTTCATTATTAACATTTTCCTCCTCTAAAGCAAAAAAAAAGAGAAGAAAATTATTAGAAGAAAATAAATGGGAGTTTCTCGACATAACCTAACTGTCTTGAACGGGACTGCACTGCACAGAGTATGCATATGCATGTGCATGGCAGAGCCAGACAAGATTAGCATTTTTAGGTTTAAAAGTATATCATTTTTTTTTTGTTTGTTTAAAAAAAAATAACTTAATAATAATAATAATTTCACTAGATAAGACCCTTATTCCTTAGGATCGTTTAGAGCCATTTGAAACTGCATTTTGGAAGTTCAAAGTCACAGGCACCATAGAAGTCCACTATATGGAGATAATTCCTTAAATGTTTTCCCCAAAAACAGTATTTCTTTTCGAATGAAGAAAGACATAAACATCTTGGATAATAACAGGGTAAGTACATTATCTGTACATTTTTGCTCTGGAATTGAAATAATTTAAAGGATAACTATTGCCAAACCTGGGCTGTTTTTTTTTTTTACTGTAAACGAGACAAACTTATATCTAAAAGCATAATTACGACAAACGAGCCGTTTTTGAGATTGACCGTGATTTCGTTTTGTGGTCAATGGCCGGTGAATGGGAGTTCTAGGGGCATAACTTTGAGCGCATAAAAATCAATATTTTTACAACACCAAGAAGGCTCGACACACCATGAAACTTTGCTAGAAGTATCGCCTGGGTCTCTACTAGAGGATGGATACCCGAGCCGAGCCCGATGGTACCCGACGGGCCGGGCCGGGTTCGGACAGATATTTAGAAGGGATGCTCGGGTTCAGGTCGGGCTCGGTCACATCTGCGCGATAGTGAGCCTGTGTTATAACGGCGCTTTTTGCCCAGTGTGCACTGATGCTCTCATCTGTTGACATTTCCGAACGCTTTCCTACAGTTGCTTAATAAAAGAATCGATGAGCTGATACTGTGCGCATGCGTGACTCGTGCAGCTGCCAAACATAAACAAGCTTCTGCTATGACTGACTCCATCTGAACCGAACTAGTTCTTTTTTACCACTGTCTCTGTGCTAATGCTATGAGCGCGGTTAACTGAGGACTTGAATGAGGGGATCTGGTGAAACGTATGTTTATAACAAATAAATCTTTATGGATTGTGCATGTGCCTAGTAAGCTGATCGTGTTTGTGATTAGAATTAATTTATCTTATAATTTATTATATCAAGACTTGTAAAACTTACTCATATGATCACTGTTCTGTAACTGTATATGGGTGCGTAGATGCAAAACTTAATTGTCAGAAACTTGTCAGACCAAAGTTATGTTTAAGTTATTTCAAGCTACTTACTTTATTTGAATGTTGACTTGAGTACCGGCCCGGGCGGGACAATAGTAATTACGTTAATGACGTCATTACGTTATAGCGTAAAAGAACCGGTGAACTGTTTTTTTTAACCGGTTCTTTGAAACGAACTGTCCAAAAGAACCGATTCGTGGAAAAGAACCGAACTTCCCATCACTACCGGATACAGGGAGTGAGGAACAAAGGACTAATATATACACAGAAACAGGGGCGTGGCTACAAACGAGATAATAAGGGGAAGTACAAATATGGGCAAGACTGAACCAAAAGAGCATGAACCAAAAGGGGGAGCAAACGGAATAAACCAAGTGCACTAGAAACACAGGGGAAAAACACTAGGAAAACAGAACAGAACAAGACACAATACTGACAGTTAGATGGATGTCTTTAGCTCTCAAGTTGCATCTTGCACCGTATGAGCTGCATTAAGACAACATGTCAAGTAAAAAGTTTTTTCCACAGTTCCCAACAGTTTTAAAATGTGTTTTAGCATCTGTTCCTTCCAGTTGCTGTTTGGCTTGTATGTGAACTATAATTACTTAACTGCTTTAATAATTTAATAATACAGCATGATTAAATGGTTCATTTGGAAATTACATTTAATTAAATAATTAATTGCAATTTTTAAATTTGCACAATTTTGCAGACAATTTAAGTATTATAACCATTTAATGTCTGAGCCATTTGAGAACCACATACCTGCCGTTTTGAGGATTTGTGTGAGAATGTCTTCGGGGACATTTTCTCCATTTTCTATTGCTGTCTTCCTGTCTTGTATCCATTTCTCTCCTGTTTTACGCAGGAGTTGAACTGCATCTTTAATTTGCTGCACAGTCTTCCAATTCTTGGGAAAAAGCTGAGGGAAAAAATAATTATATAGCATTAACCCTAGTACTTTGGAGTATCATTAGATAAATTACCTTACCGCAAAGAATGGGTCTCTGCCCTCGAACACCATGCCCTTTAAACAAAGCTCAACTGCTTTCTGGAAGGGGCTGTCAGTTTGCTTCAAAAAATTTATATCAACACCGAAAGCCACCTGTGGATGAAAACATAACTATGGACTAAGAGCTCATTTGACCTTCCTTGTATTAGACCTTTCTTTGAATAAGTGGGAAGTATGAAACCTTGCAAATGACGTCGAGTGTGACACAGTTGACTAGGTCATGCATGATGACAGGTGTTTTCGTGTCGGCTATTTCCTTCAGATGGTCCATTAGGCGCTCAGACATCTCGTTAAAAGTGCCCATCAAGCCTCGTAAGTATCTGACAGATAAAATAGCATCAGCTAAGGTGCATTTCTCTCTGACTTCAGTATATCAGAGATGTTCTATATTGACTCACGTGCTGCTAAAGGCTGGATCCATGATGCGACGCTGCCTGTACCATACATCATGATCCGCAGCTGTTATTAGCCCGTTTCCCAAGAACCTGAGATTGAGATTGTTTTTAATTCAGCTAATTCATGACATGTATGTAGTGGCATGTATTAGTTACCATTATTCATTTATGAACCTTGATTTTATTCTTTTTTATAATTATTAATTTTAATCACAACAGGTTCAATTTGACCATGTGAAATGGATATATGAATTTTCTATTCTATTGCCTATTGTCATTTTTCTTATTGTCAAGGAGACACACCTCCACTCACATCATTACAGTTTCTATGGAGTTAAAATAATGCCTTAAAGATTTGCATACACAGGGTTAAAGTTGGGGAAGTGTACGGGTCCACCTTGGGGCCCACCTTCATGTAGCCAATCAAATTAGGCTCTTGCGGACTCTACATTTACTCTTTTATCAGAAAACACAACACACAGCAAAACATGTATCTTCATTTAGTTCAGGATCATGATTTTAGTGTACATTAAAATAAATTAATTAATTAAAATCTTAATTAAAACATGATACTTATATGATGCAAGTATTAGTAACAACTTAAACTTCAGATCTATTTATATTATTGCATGCTCCTTTAAATGCAAATGAGCTCTGCTTACCCCACCCCTCTCTGCCAAGGGATGATGAGCCATGATGTTTACTTTAGCCGCATTTAGCGGCTAAACTTGCAGTCGGTCAACATACCTCAAAGCAACATTGAAAACTCAATCAAATCAGAGACAGAGCATAACCATCAAGGTGAGGATAATGCTACTCTTAGCTTGGATGCTAACACCAGTGTTTCCGAACCGGTCCTACGGCACATTATTAAGGAAATCACAGAAAACATTTCCAAATTGATCAATGAAAAGTTGAGTCCACTTTCACAGTTCTTGCAACAACAGAATGAATAATTGATAAAAAAATGTATGACCATGAAGGTCATCAAACTCGATTATAGGTAAATTGGAGATGCTAGCCCATGTGTTGTTGGAGACGTTTTTTTGTTCACTTTGGGATGCTGTTGAGTCTTAATTTGGCCACAACTTTTTCTGTGTAAAAGCAAATCAATTTTTTTTTATGTGAGAATTCTTATTTAAAACTAAAAATTTATCAGATAATTATTTTTTTTTTTTTTTTTTTTGCATAAATCTCTTAAGTAACCTCAGTCCTAATCAAAACTATTAAATGTTTTGAAAGAATTCAAGATTTTGACTCTTTAATTGCCAAGTTCATAAATGATGTCACTGATTTAGGAAAACACACACACACACACGCACGCACGCACGCACGCACACACACACAAAATGACTTATTTTCAATATTAGGGATGCACTGATACCAATCGGCCGATAATGCTTGCGCGTTTTGTCAGTAAAGCCGGTTCTGTAATCAGCGGTAAATGCCATCAGGTGCGTGATTTCACGTTGAGCCGTATATACTACACACAGCCGTTGTTTACCGACGAGTCGAGTTCACTCGTCAGTGAACAACGGCTGTGTGTAGTATATACGGCTCAACGTGAAATCACGCACCTGATGGCATTTTTTTGGGATTTTTTTTTTTTTTTTTACCTTTTTAACAGTCTTGGACATGTGAAAGATTAGTAACAATATTGCCTTTCATGCATTGTCAGTTTTGGGCAAAAACAGCCATGAACAACAAATGAGGGAGAAAAAAAATAAATAAATAATAAAAATAAAACTAACAATGCATGAAAGCCAATGTTCTTACTAATCTTTCACATGTCCAAGACTGTTAAAAAGGTTAAAAAAAAAATGCAGTCCACAATTAACTTTTATATTGAAAATAAGTCATTTTGTGTGTGTGTGTGTGTGTGTGTGTGTGTGTGTGTGTGTGTGTGTGTGTGTGTGTGTGTGTTGTTTTTGTGACATATCAGGACACAAATGTGTGTAATAACATGGGTATGACATAGGTATTACAAGGAGAGGGTGACTTATGAGGACATTGCCCATGTCCCCACTTTTCAAAAGGCTTATAAATCATACAGAATACGTTTTTTTGAGAATGTAAAGATATGCACAGTCTCCTGTGAGGGCTAGGTTTAGGTGTAGGGAAGGTGTAGGGTGATAGCAAATATCGTTTGTACAGTATAAAAACCATTACGTCTATGGAATGTCCCCACAATTCACAAAAACAAACATGTGTGTGTGTGTGTGTGTGTTTTTTTCCCCCCGAAATCAGTGACATCATTTAGAAACTTGGCAATTAAAGAGGCAAAATACAGACTATTTTCAAAAGATTTGGTAGTTTTGATCAAGACTAAGACATTAACAGATTTATGCAAAAAAAATAAATAAATAATATATATATATATATATATATATATATATATATATATATATATATATATATATTTATCTGATACATTTTTACAGCAGTTTAATTTAGTGGATGTTTTCATCCACAAACATAACGAGAGGGTGATTGTGAACAATGCACAAGGGCTAGAGAGACCAGTTCGGGAGTTAACAGATCATTTTGATGATTTGGAAAAAAGAGGGAGAAGGAAGATTGTACGTATTGTTGGGCTTCCACAGAATGCAGAAAGTGATTGCCCAGTTAAGTTTTTTTAATCCTGCCTGCTGAACTCTCTGGGCATTCAAGCGAAATTCGGCTGCATGAAGATCGTAAGAGCCCACCTCGTTCCAGGCAGAGCTGGTCAAGTCCTGGTGAGATTTCATAACTACGTGGACAAGGAATTGGTCATCACAGCAGCGTGAGGGATGGGTTCCAGAGAGCAGGTTTTGATGTTCAGAAACTCTTAAGGTGAAGATTTTCCAGGATTTCACTGCTGGGGTTTTGCGTAAACATATGCAATTTGACAATTTGTCAAAAAGCGTCAGAGGGCAAACCGGGGACACACCGGGGAACTACTGTACCAACCTGTTCCTGGATCTGTCTGAAGTGGACCAATTCTTGTCGTCACAGGAGGGAATATCCCCATCTGTTTGATGAGGACTTTGTTCCCATTCATTTACCTTACTTTTAATGTCATGCATGGCAGTGAGAATGACTCGAATTTTAAAAAATCGAATTGGCTCTAAACATTCATGTTCAAAATTATTCAACCCCTGAAAGTAAATTTGGTGTAGAATCTTTTATTCTTTAAAACCACCAATAAACACTGCCTGGAAGTGCTTAGATGCTTCTGTCACCTTTCTGCTGCAATCTTGGACCATTCCTCCCCTGAAAAAGATTTCTGATCACTGATAGTCTTTGGTTTTTACTTTGCCACTGCTTGCTTCAAATTCAACCATTTATTTTCAATGAGAATTAAATCTGGAAATTGAACACGCCACTTAAAATCATTCTATGACAGATTCCTAAACCAAGCTTAAGTAGTTTTGAACGTATATTTTAGGATGATTGTCCTGCAGGAAAGTCCATTGATTATTAATTTCATACTTTGCATAAAAGGCATCACAATGTTTGCCAAAATGGTCTTATACTTTCATAAATCAATTATCTCCTTTGTATGGTCATGTATTCCACTTCCTGCTACAGTAAAACAACCCCATAACAGGACTGGCCCACCTCCATGTTTGTTGATGGAGATGGTGTTCTTCTGCTTATACGATTTGTCATTTTTTCACCAGACATACTGCTGATTCATACGCCCAAAAAGTTCCAGTTTGGACACATCGCTCCATAAAACAATCTCCCAGAACTCCACAGGTCTATCCAAATGAATTTTGGCATGTTCAAGGCAGTCTTTTTGTTCTTCTTGGTCAAGAGTGGTATTCAGCAAGATTCCTCAACATGACTACACTTGTCTAGTGTTCCTCTTGTACACAGCATTAAAATATTTATCAGCACATGCATGGGCTAAGAGTATACTATGTGTAACACCCCAAGCAAATCCCATTTTCAATAGGACAGACAATTAATAGGCTTAAGACATTTTTAAAGACTATTTTGTTCCTGACCATAAAAATAACTGTCTTAAAACAGCAATGTTGAATAGGGGTTGTTATTAAATAGGGAGCTGTGTTATAAAAAAATCCTATAACTCAAAAACATTAAATTATATGTCGACATTATCACTTTTTAATATGCCAGAAAACTGTTGTAGATGCAATTTAGTCCTGGATCTTCAGAAAGAGCAAAACACATTTGTAAAGTACTGCATTTGAAAAGTATATACATATATAAATTTTGTCTCTAATTCGCTATATTAAGCCCTCTGTCATATGGACACGCTGTGTGTGTTTAAGGTCCCCAAGTCTGTCAGGGCTACAGGTTAAATAATTTTCTTTTGTCGCTCAAGATCCCCTTTACACTGAATTGCGTTAGTTGAACCATTTCAGAGTAAAGACTGATTTGAGTTTGAATACAGTTTGCACTGTTCATTGTATTATAGTTATGTGTTACCTGTTTTCTTTTTGTTTTGCACTTTTCAGCTCACCTTTAATGTTAGCATGGGACTGTATGTTTGTTATGGGAAACATTTTTGGACGGGATTTATCTTTTTTTCTTTTGTCACAAAACATGTCAGCTAGTATGCTTTAGACTTATTCATGGAACGTTAATGGGATACACACACCTGTGAAATTAAGAGGAAATTAATTCTCACAATCCTTAAAAAGCAGAATGTTAATATAGCCCTCCAACAAGAAACTCATCTTGATGATAAATAACATCTTAAGTTGCAAGTTTTTTTTTTCCTCTTCGTTTACATCAGAGAGCCGAGGAGTGGCCATTTTGTTACCTTTCAGATTGTTAAATTGTATCAAAGATAAAAATGGACGTCACTTGATTGTAAAGGGTATGTTGCAAAGGGAAGAAATTGCCATTATGAATGTATATTTTGTCCCTGGTAATCAATTTGATTTTCTAACAAGTGTATTTGTCAAATTGTTGGAATGCAAGGTCACTTGAATTTTATGCAGAAGTTTGGGATATTTTGGTGGATCCTCTTTTAGAAATGTTTATTTATTCTTTAGAGAAAGGTACTCTCCCTCCTTCCTTACAGGCGGCTTATATTTCTCTGTTACTTAAAAAGGGGAAACAACTAGACAACTGTGCCTCCTACAGGACAATATCTATATTAAATTGTGATTTCAAAATTTTGTCTAAAATCCTTGTGTCACAAGTTGCTGGGGGTGAGGAGAGATAGGTAAAACACGATGGAACCAAGTGTAGAAAACAGTGTGGGTGGGCACCCTGCCGGTAGGCAGGGACACAAGATACAGGGACGGCCTCCAGGGCAGGTAATTGAGCTCAGGAGGCCATGGCAGGACAGACAGTTCAGGGGGCCATGGCGGATCAGGGAGCTCAGGAGGCCATGGCGGAGCAGCTCTGGGGCAACCGGCACAACCGCTCCTTGCTATGACTGGATCCACGGAAGAGGCTGGCAGGGCACCATCCTCTCCGCTTCTTAGTGTTGACCTGCAAGACGTATACAAACACATGCAAACACAATATTCTCTGGCCGACCATAGTAGCGGAGTCTCGCTATGAGGACAAGAGGCTGGCGGGAGCTTAACGGGAAGTGAGGCAACTCCTTCCAATTTTACCAGAGCTTCTAGAAGAGCTCTCTGGCACCTGAAAGGACAATCCCTTTACTAGTAAAATGCCTGTGCATGGGGATCTGCCCTGGATGTGGAGGGGATGGAGAAGGTGTGCCTTCTTCGCATGCCCCCCATGGAGACATTAGTAGCCAAGCACCTGCACCCAAAACACACAGCAGCTGTGAACCCGACATTGCCTTCAAAGGCGGACTGCTTCCCGTCAAGTATGACGGAGCGCACATACAAAGAGGTCGCTCTCTCGGCTCGGGCTCTAAATGCTATTTCTCTGTTAACCGCATACCAAGCAGAGATCTGTCTGCAGAGATGTACTGTCCAGGCTGCGGGAAAAGCCATGGCCACAATGGTGATTCAAGAGAGGGGACTTTGGCTTAATTTTGCCAATATCCCAGACAGAGAGGAGGAGGCCATTCTACATGCACCGTCATTGCAGAAGGCATTTAAACAGGACAAAAGTGTGTAAAGCACTGAAGGGAACGAGAGATGGGGCAGTGGTGCACAGCAAACCACTAGTCACAAGCACTTTTCATGTTCACAATTCAATAAAGTTTTCATTGTTTTCCAAATAAAAACATGTTCCAAAACATATTGCCCCCCAAAATGTTGAAAAACATATTTTCAGAACACAGTATAACACCACCTCGGGGAGTCATCGTTTCTTTAAAGGTGGTGAGCCAACTAATATCTGCCCAAGCACTAAATGTTAACATATGCGCAGTACAGACCACAAACCAATTTTTGACTCGATCACAAGATGGCACCAGACCGCTGCAAGTAAACTATTGAGGAGAATGCACACATTCCCGGTGGGTACTGAGAAAAGTACAGTATGGCTACAGACTGCAGTTCGCCACCTTGCCTGCCGCTGTGCTGGGATCTGCTCTTACAGGCAGCAATCTTTCATCCTCATCCAGAACGCTTGGCTCTGTGAGTGGTTGAATATGAATGCGACTGGTCTGCCAGACAGGGTTTTCAGAACTAAACAGAATTCTAGGGCTTTATCCACTCGGTCATTTTACGAATTTAAATGGGGCATGTTTGAGCGTTGGTCCTCATCTAAACACGTAATCTCCTCTCAATGTTCAGTGGCTGTCGTTCTAATTTTTCTACAAGATCTGGTAGACCAGGGTAAATTAATGGCCTTTTCAACCATTAAGGTGTTTCTGGCTGCCATGTAGGTTTTTATTAAAATACGGTTAGACAGCACCCGTTAATATGCCGGTTCATGACTGCTGGTCTGCTGTTTCTTTGTTTTCTTGTGTTTCAGTTATGTGTATATGCCCAGTCATCTTCATACGCAAAACCCTGGTGTAAAGCATCACTTCAGACATGCATGAACAAGCTTCATGAGGACAAAGAGTCATCTGAGTGAATCTATGTTGGAAACGGGCTAGAGAAAACAGACACAGAAAACAGCTATTCAGGCGCCATAGACTTCAGGACTTTCACTCTTATGCTACATGGTTTTCTGTGTCATCATGTATTTTGTACGACGTTACCATCCCTTATTGTATGTCAACAGTTATGGTTCTGAAAGAACTATTACTCCTATGTAAATCTAGGAAAAGACACAGAACAAGTTATATGAGCTTATAACTTTACATTACTGCTAGATGGGGCTAATGTTAACCAGACAAATTCTTCTCTCAAGTAAAGTTTGTAGCAAGAGGTTTCTTAAGTTAAGTGTGAATTCTAACTCTTCTAATTTCTATTACCCACTGCCCCTTTGCTTCAGCAGAACAGCAAAGGTTGAATGCGTTATGCCTGGTGCATGCTTTAGATGTTTTCACTGGAAAGAACTAGGGGGTTCAGAGAGAGTGATCAGCTGTTTGTGTCTTGGGTAAAGACGGATACAGGGAAGCCGATCTCTAAACAGCGCTTGTGACACTGGATAGTTGAGGCAATTTTGCTTGTATATGCTAGTAAGGGGCTCACGCCTCCAAACGGTTTATGTGCTCACTCATCTAGGGGAATGTCAATGTCATGGGATTTCTTTAAGGGGGTCACAAAACAGGATATACAGGATATCTGTGAGGTGGCGAACTGGTCCTCTCCGCACACATTTGCCAGGTTCTATATACTGAATGTTTCAGCTCAAATGTTTGCACATGCTGTTTTGAGCGTGGGATCATGAGTAGACTTAACCAGCCCTATTGGGTACACTTTATTTTGGTTGGCAGGAGACTTCGGCTATCTGGCAATACGAGAGTTGGGATATCCCATAGTAAGACACCGAAATGTATGCTTGAAAGAGAACAATAGGTTACTTGCGTAACCCCGTTTCTCTGATAGCATTAAGTGAGGTGTGTCACCAGATCACCCTCCTTGCTGTGTAAAGCGAGTAAAGGTGTGCTTTTTTTGAATATCATAATGACGTTGCATCGCTCCTTTTATACTAGGGGAGGGGAGCCACTCCCTGACACAAGTTCATGTCTGCCAGCCAATTTGAGCTGGCGTAATGGAATTAGGCTTCTGAGGAATAGGCGGAAGGGGCATATTACAAAGTGAGACACGTCACTTAAAGGGATAGTTCACCCAAAAATTTTATGTTTATCTGCTTACCCCCAGGGCATCCAAGACATAAATGACTTTGTTTCTTCAGTAAAACACAAACAAATTTTTTTTTAACTCATAACCGATGCAGTCTGTCAGTCATATAACGGCAGTGGATTGGCACCAATCCTTTAAAAGTAAAAAAAAAAAAAACATGCACAGACAAATCCAAATTACACCTTGCGGCTTGTGACGATACATTGATGTCTTAAGACACAAAACAATAGATTTTTGGGAGAAACTGAACAGTGTATATATCATTTTTTACTGAACACGAGCTCATCACCTGTAAAGTTACATGTGTATGTGCTATTCAAAATGGTAATTACTTGTGCTTATCTTGATTGTTCAAACCAATTTAAAGCTAAAAGATAATGATTGGGACAATTGACTTTTCACAGATTTCCCCTTACAGCGTTTGCATATATTACGCAAGAGTGCGTACAAGTGTAACAAGCCAGATGATGAGCTCAGAACAGATGGACATGGCTGTGTATCAATGTTAAAAAAATTATATTAATACTGTTCAGTTTCTCCCAAAAACCCATCGTTTCGTGTCTTAGGATTTAAACGTCTCAGGTTTCGTATAGGTAGCCCTGAAGGCGCTAGGGGAATGTCGTCAGCGTGACCCGTGTCTAAAGAGTACTTATAAAAACTACAATGAACCTGGCCGGCGACAGCTCATGACGTCACGGCGAACGCTATCTTTCTGATCATAAACTCTGACGATCATAAACTCTTTCTGATCATCACTTCCACGGCAAGTCAAGCCTTGCTGTTGCGCGGTCCATAACCTCCAACAACTCTTCGTATGCAGGGCAGGAAGGCTGGGGAGACTCAGCCTCAGCTTCTTCATCCCCCATAAACATTTGCTGCTCTTCCTCTTCCTCCAGAGGACACGTTTCGAGTTCCCTCGAGAGGGAACATCACATTTTCATTTTTGGGTGAACTATCCATTTAATGCTACTTTTGCCCTACATACACGTCATTTAGACATTTGCAACAGCTTGTTTTTACACATACAGATGCCAAAAGTGTAAGTGCGGAGAAATGCAAGTCAGAAGCATGCAGATCATATTTATTTTGTGTTAGCATGAAGCTGCAGTTTCACAATACCTGATGAATTACACTTACGAGCAACAGTAAAACATTTTTTTTTTCTTATGCTTGAAATGCAATTTACATCTTTACAAAGCGTCTCTTCTGTACACTACTGCAACTCTTACCCTACGTATGCAAATCTTTAGGCATTATTTTAATTTCATAGGTTTTCTCCAGTCAAATACACATATGAAGGTTGTAAGGCTAATAAAAGCTAAGTCCACATGCTTAGACTGAAATTTTATGGGGCCTCTAAAATACAAATTTCTACATGATGATGATAGTGTTAATATGTAGCCCACTGCTATCAATGTAGAGATACTGAGACTAGACTACACCTAGTGCAATGCTATGACATATCCAGAACAAAAAACAGCTTACCGTTTTCCAAATAAGTTAAAAAAGCGTTTGTATACAAGGGGATCTTTGAGATACTTAGGTGACATCAGGATTGTCTACAATAAAGGACAAAGAGTTTTTATATATATATTTTAATTACTTTTTGTGGCTTCTGATTACCAACATAATTAAGACTAAATATTTACCTTTGTAGCCTCAGGGCAATGAACTGCAATCATGACATGGTGAAAATTATTTATTCTGTAGACAGGGCCATATTTCTCTCCCCTTAAAACAAGAACATGGTTAAAACACTTTACTACATACCTCTTATAGATAAAAAAGTATCCCTACATATATAACTTTATAGCTGAAGTGAGGACATTCCTGCTATTGAGTAAAACAACAGTTCACTTTTATTATAGTTCAATAAATTAGTATTCTGTTGACATCATCATCAAGTGTTCACTTAAAAAAAATGAATTTATTTTATTTTTTGATATTGGTTTAAATTTAATGCAAAATCAATACATGTGATACAATACTGTTATGTAACAGTGACACATTTTGTAGGTGCAGGGTCAAATCAATAAGACATTAATCAAACCAATAATAAAACAAAATCTGGAATGGTAAAAAATGGATTCATGCAAAAGTGTTTTGCGCCTACCACTGAACAAACAAGTCGTGTATAACGCTGTCCGAGTTAATTGTTCTAGAAAAAGTTGGTGTATGTCCCAGCAGAAAACTGTAAGGAAATCAATTTTCATGTTAATTTTTCTTAGCTTTCCTGTGGCAATATATGTTTATTTAGTAGGCTAGTATCAAACACAAGTATAAAGAGAACAAATTCTTAGTTTCTTACTTGTCTCTTGGAGGTCCTGGTATATGGTCATATTTCTGATGAACATGATGAACATACAGACAATATGCAAAAAATGCACAGAAAACAGCAGCAAGCAGGAAAATCACAATAAATGAGACCCATTCTAAGATCATGATGGTGCTGTACTGTAGCTCAGTCAGTGTATAATGGAATAGGCTATGTCTCTCTGCCTTACTTTATTTCCGGGATCCCTGAACTTTGCTTTGAAAATTTTTGGACGATAGAGGGCAGTACTAGAACTCTTTTTCCATCCCTACAATAAGCTAAAAAAATACTTCCCAAAGAACAGTTCAGATTAGCATTTTATAAATGTTAAATATACCTTCTAGTAACATATTTGTACGCATTACTTGTTAATACTGTATAAAGCAAATATAAAGCAAAAAATATTTATTTCTAACAAAAAAAAAAAAAGAATGAGCAATCTTGTTCATTTCTACAATTTGCAAAACCGCATTTTTCATCTCAATAATATATAGAAGCTTCGACCTATGCTCTCGATGTCAAATGCAGAAACATTAATTCATGCATTCATGACATCAAGGATAGATTACTGTAACTGTAACTGCACTGGCTCCCTATTAAACATCATATTCATTTTAAAATCTTGCTGATTACTTATAAAGCCCTCAATGGTTCAGCTCCTCAGTACTTGAGTGAGCTCTTATCACATTATAGTCCCTCAGGTCCACTGCATTCTCAAAATTATTAAAGACACATCTCATTAAAGGATAACTATTGCCAAAATGCAACCTGGGCTGTTTTTTTTTTTTTTTTTTTTTTTTTACTGTAAACGAGAAGCATAATTACGACAAACGAGCCTTTTTGAGATTGACCGTGATTTAGTTTTGTGGTCAATGGCCGGTGAATGGGAATACTAGGGGCATAAATTTGAGCACATCAAAATCGATATTTTTACAACACTAAGAAGGCTCGACACAGGACACACCATGAAACTTTGCATGAAGTATCGCCTGGGTCTCTACACATGAATTCGAGCATTGAGAACATTGTTTGTGTACACAGAGTTTACTAAAAAGAAAGTTTCTGAACAACTCACTTTCACTGTTTGAGTTTCCGCTCGCGGCCGTCTTGCCACAGTCAAGAAGCGTCGATCTCCGAATGCGAGGATGGATAGCTCCTAAAGCATATTTCCATATAAATGCATGGCTAATTTGTTGTTCTGTCGCAAGTAAAAAACAATATTAACCTTCTAGTTGTAAAAAGAGCCTCATATAAGCCTAATATTTTGTCCTATGGAGTCCATTCATTCGCATTCGGAGATTGACACTTCTTGACTGGCAAGATGGCTGCGAGCGGAAACCCAAACAGTGTTGTGAGTTCTTTTTAGTAAACTCTGAACACAAACAATGTTCTCAATGGTCGAGTTCATGTGTAGAGACCCAGGAAATAAAGTTGGTTCGATGTTTGACTTTTGACATTTGTCAGAGATTCAGCCTTGGAAATCTTCAATAGTTCTTAACGATTGAGCACAATGACAAGAAACATATAATGTTCTAACGGTTTCCAAATGTAGAAGAGAACACACAGTATGTTTTATTTGTTTAAAAATGTGCCTTAAGGTGTTGTAACTGATAGAGTTTATAATGTAATAGTGCAGGATAGGGATTGTCTGCAAAGTGCAAAACGCAGAGCAAAAAGCACAATTATTTCATCTAAATGCTTCACTTGTGAAATGTATAAAACATAAATCTCAAATTTAAGGGGTGTGTCTTATTACTGGTTCATAAAAGAACATCTAGATATATGTTTTTTTCACAGATCTATAGCACAACAAAAGTTATTGAAATGAAACCTTTGAGAAAAAGCTTATAAAGCTTGACAAATATTGTGCAGTTTACCGCCTCCTAGAGGAAGATACTGAACTTGTTTTGACCAAATTTGACATTCAGGGGTTTAAATAAATTAATTTTAGAATGGACACATGTTTGATATGTAAACTCCAGGTGGTGTGTCTTGTTGCTTGTTCAAAGATCAATATTTACAGCCATCTTTCACTATCAAATGTAAATCAGGATCTACGCTATTGAATTCAATTTGAATCTGTTAACACATTCATTTTTGGAACATACAGTTTTGCCAGATCAATTTCAAAGGCTGTGTCTTGTTACTGGTTCATAGACAGACAATTAAATGTTGGTTTTATTCACAAAACTATATCACACCACATGATATTGAAATATCAACGAGTAGCTCAATCAATGTAAAGTACATACGTTCTTCCATCTTAACTTCAAAGAATGTGTCTTATTAATGATTCCTAGAAGAACATTTTGGTGGTGGTTTTAGTCATGAAACTATAATAGAACACATACTATTGAACATAAAACCAATACATAATTTACTTAAAAATAAATACAAGCTTCTGTCTCAGCTTCAAAGGCTGTCTTGTTACAGATTTCATAAAGAACATTTTGCAGTAGTTTTCACTGTCAAAAGTGAGGCAGAAGTCACGCTATTGATATTAAAAAAATCACTTGCGAAACCTTTAAAAGTTTGACATTCAATCTTATAAATTGATTTAAAATCAATACAGTCTTCTATCCTAACTTCAAAGGGTGTGTTTTGTTACTGGTTTCTAGAAAAAACATACTATTGAAAATTAAACCAATGTATCAAGTAGTTTAAAATAAATAGTTCCACATTCAAACTTACACATTTATTTCAAATCAATACAGTATTCTATTTCAATTTCAAAAAGTGTGTCTTGTTTTTTATTCCCAAATACATCATACATCATTCAGGACACATGCTATTGAATTAAATGTTAAAAAAATCCTGTAAATTCCTTTTTCCCCCCTTTATTTGTCTTGAGTAGTTAAACTGTCCACTATTCTTAAACATATAAACATCTACATTCTATAAACATCTCCAGGTCTTATAAACTCTTTGGATAAATTGTAGTAATTTTTGTCTTCTGGGAAACATATAAGTTTTTTTTTTTCTGAAGCTTCTGACATAATTCAGCTATTACTTTGTGTTGTGGAGTATATGTAAACATCTTTGATGCAAAATGTCTTACTTTAGGACTTCAGAACAGTTAGAAAAAATAAAAATGCATTTTGTGTGATCCCTCTTATTTTGGTTAAAAAAAGTAATAAAATAAAAACATTTAGCAGATTCTGCAAGGGTTATGTTAACTTTTGACCACAACTGTGTATATTCATAGAACTATAAGTCAGACTAACTCCTAGTAGTGAAGTCAAATGAACCCTTTTGTACTCTATGACAGTGAGCAAAGGTTTATGTAAGGAATAATTGAGGACTGGCCGTAGAATTCTTAGAAAATAATGCGGTCACGACGCGAAGCGGAAGAATTCTACGGCCCAAAGTCAATTATTCCGCTTATACTACAGTTACCACACCTCAAGACATCGATCAGATTATAAATTTCAAGACATTCGTCCGGTTTTTTTTATCCTTAAAATGCTATTGTGAGTAGGATTAATTTCTCACGCAGCTCATCCAACAGCTTCGTTGCTAGTTCCAAAACGTCATTTTAGACCTAGTAACGACGCTTGAGCCGTTGATACCAAACTAATTCAGTTAATAATGAAGTTTAGACCGACCGACAGACAAGCAGACGGACGGCAAGAGAGGGGGGAGAGAGTTTAAAATCATAAATTACCTGTGTGTCTGTGTGTCTCTCAAAGGTGACTGGCAGCATCGTCTCTACTGACAGTTAAACTTTAAGTTCATTTTCTTCAAGACCACGCCGTTGTTACCTCGCGTGAGAACTATCATGTCGTTTTTAAGTTGTTTATCGTCAGAGATGCGCTAACAACATTAGCGCGAATGCTGACTGACTGTATGTGTGTGCGTCTGTGAGTGAGAGAGAGCGAGAGAAATAGAGTATGTGCTTTCCGTACATAATAACACGTAATATTGTTAAAAAAACATGGACATAATCTGTCGTTTTTATCCTGTTGTTTACCGTATGTATTAGTTTTGCCAGTGTCACTGTAGCTTTTGGTTATTTTGCCGTCTTTGGCTGTAAGGACCTTTGAAATAACTGAAATGTGTGGCGAAGTGATATAGACATGTACTGCGGTCAAAAGCTGCCTGGAACTACGTTCGCCGTGCGTTTCCCTGAAAATAATGCACACCTCTAGAACGTTCGTCAGCCAATCAGATTCAAGCATTCAACGGCCCTGTAATATCAATTTATTTATTGTTTACCAACTGTTACTTAGAATCAAAAAATGTAAATGTTACCCTCTAAAATAAACAATTTAAATAGATAAATAAATACATTAATTCATTAATAAAAAAAAATCAGTAATTCTAATTTGTTACGTTTGTCAGTTGCACTCATCCAATAATTGTAATTATTGAACATGATTTTTGCTGTTTAAATACCTTCTGTAATGGTTTTATTATTATTATTATTATTATTATTATTATTATATTTAATAATTAATTTAATACTGAGCAGTATTATTTCCTGTTTGAATAAATTTTCTATATTACATATCACTGAAATAACATGGGACCATCCTCAATATTTTACTCAAAAGTATAGTAACTTTCAAACAACAACAACAAAAAACCTAGAATAATATACTGCCTCTCTTAAGAGTGGTAGACTGTACTATTTAGGTGGTGGTAATGCATAATGAAATATTTATGCATGTATGTTATAATACAGGACACTCTTCGGAAGGCTCTGCAAGCTATTTTTTAAATGCATATAGTGTTACTTCTGCATCACTTTTGACAATGAAAACTACTGCAAAATGTTCTTTCTAAAATCTGTAACAAGACAAAGCCGGGAAAAAAGATTGTATTTATTTTAACAAAATGATGTATTGCTTCATTTTCAATAGTATGTCCCAGCTAGAAATGTTTCATATTCTTTTGACTTCATAGACTTTTGGTAGTACCTACTACCCAGGATAGCAAAGTCCACTAAAGGAGGGAGAGCCTTTTCACATTTGGCTCCCAAACTCTGGAATAGCCTCCCTGGTAGCGTTCAGGGTTCAGACACACTCTCTCTGTTTAAATCTAGATTAAAGACTCATCTCTTTAGCCAAGCATTCACATAATGTATCTCATAACCTTGTACTTCAGTTACATCTGATCAAATGCATTCTTCAGCTTGGGCTAAACACATAATTTTGCTTGGTTGGAACAGCAGCTCCGCTAATTATTTCTCTATTTGTTTCTCTGTTTCTGCTACAGGATTTCCATCCCGTGGTAACTAGGATTTACACAAGATTCAGTCTGGATTCAGAAGAAGAGATGATGCCAACCCCACAGAGGACCGCCGATGATGCCAGCCTTGAAACAATTTACAGCACTACACAATTTTTCTACAAATTTGATTGCAACACATAATCATTACTATTAGTGTT
Source organism: Garra rufa (assembly GCF_049309525.1). Classification (NCBI taxonomy): domain Eukaryota; kingdom Metazoa; phylum Chordata; class Actinopteri; order Cypriniformes; family Cyprinidae; genus Garra; species Garra rufa. Next base: position 15,165,227 of record NC_133373.1, on the reverse strand, counting down.
CATCATCTGTTTGATTACACCATTACTGATTTTAACATCTATCCCATATGTGCATCGCCTTGACATACAGTAGTCACCACTAATAAGCTACTAAATATATTGTAGGAGCCTACATTTTGTACAGCTGCTTTGCAACGATTTGTATCGTGAAAAGCTCTATACAAATAAACTTGAATTGAATTGAATTTTCTGGAAATGTTTTCAAGTTTTATTTTAGTTTCCATAATATTCTCCTAAAAGGTAGGATCACATTCCCTAAAAACATTCTACAAATGTTTATTGAAAACATTGTTAGAACATTATCCTCTAACATTCTAATTAAGATTCCCATCACTAGATGTGGACTCACATTGCTCAGATGTCAAATTTTGGTTGAAAGTGAACACCCAATCTTTGTTTGATGTCAAGCTCCAGCGTCATTAAATAACTCCAAAAACAGCATTACCAGCTTCACTTATTAGAAACCAGAATGACTTTATTTCTGTCATACATTTACACAAGTTTATTGAAATTAACAGAGGTTTAGATGTTGATTGGAAGTAATGGTTTGGTTTGATGTCACCATTACGGTGAAAAGTGTTTGCTTTAGTTCGCCAATTTGACTCTTTTATTTTTCTGTCTTGGTGGCTGTTACTGTGTTTGTTATGGCAATAACAGCAAGAGAAAATGTGATCAGAGGATGCTGATGGTAACAATATTGTCACATACTGATCTGATCACATCTAGAGTTTAGACTCTGCTATTAAATTTATATTATATATAAAAATATCCATCAGAAAAGCTGTATTTTTACAACACACCATTCATGAATTACTTTGAGCTCCTGAATGCTTGGACACACACAAACATCAAAAATCAGTAATCTCAACAATGGTGACATGCTTCATGCCGCAATGCATTCTGGGAGCCCTGGATGAGCTTTGTATGATGCAGCCAGAATACATTGCAGCATGAAGCATGTCACCATTGTTGAGCTTCATACATTGATTCTTGATAATTGTGACAAATAATTTTTTTATTTAAAACTCTGCTGAAACTCTGCCTTCAGAACTTTTGAGTTACCTTAATGTACAAGCATGTCAGACTAGCTAAAAATCAGATCGCTACCATCAGACCATATTTTCTCATGCTGCTTTTGCCATAACACATATAACTACAGCAGCTACAGAAAAACACCAAGAAGTCAGGAGGCAATTTTGCTCAACTAAAGCAAACACTTCTCACCATAATGGTAACATCAAACCAAACTATTACTTTCAAACTCACATCAAAATTTAAACCTCTGATAAACTCAATAAGACCTTTTGTAAACAAAGTTTGGGTTTTTACTTTTGACCAAAATTTTGACTTCTGAGCAACATTTGAGTCTGCATCCAATATCCAATGTGAAGGTTCCCACTTAAATCTATTGAAATGTTAGAGGATAATGTTGTTATTAATAAACATTTGTAGAATGTTTTTAGATAATGTTTTTCTACCTTTTATGAGAATATTCTGGGAACTAAAATAAAACTTGCCACTGAAAACATTACCAGAACATATAGCATAATGTTCTCTGAGTATTATTAGAACAATAACATTCCTAGCTGGGGTGTTCTGTTATAGTTCTGTGGCTAAAACCACCACCAAAATGTTTGATAATCTGTAACAAGACACACTCTTTAATGTTGTGATATAAAACTGTGTGTCATAAATATTTTTGTTTATATATATATATATATATATATATATATATATATTAGATTGATTTTCAAATTCAAGTCAATACAATGGCAAAACAACACTTTTGCCAGCTTTGACTGAATTGTTGAATTTCTATGGCACGTGTTCTGTTACAGTTCTTATAAAAACAGAAATAAGACACACACCATGAAGGTGATACAGAAGTGTGTTTATTTTAAATGAATTTATGTATTGGTTTATTTCAATAGCAACTTTTTGGTGTCATAGTTCTGTGAATACAATGAACATTAAAATGTTGTCACAAGGATCTGGAATAATCCTACTGCATAACCACTGGATTATGGAATGATAATGATAATTAATATTGTTTTAATAGTAATAATATATAACCGCAATCACATATCTTGTTTACAATATTTCTTATTGAAATGCAAGTGAGCATTATAAGTGTTTGTCTTTATATCTTTCAAAGACATTGGTGCACAAATTGCTCTTGTTTTGTTAACTACAAAAAAACAAACAAACAAAAAAAACAAACAAACAAACAAAAAAACATTCCGATGGGAAACCATTAATGGTTTTATCCTTTCACGTGTACTTTGTAGATGGTCCCTAGCTGGCCTAAACACGAGCTCGCCGCTGCTAGAGCCTTTATGCGTTACAACCATAGTTACAACATATCGATGAGGATTTAAACAAATAAACTGTCAGCTGTGTCAAGTTCTACGTTTCAATATTTTACAAAATAAGCTCATTTTTATACAGTTAAACTCATCCACTAAGGATCTATTGACGTTTTTCGCGGCTGAATATCTGTCGAACATCCAACGTCAAACGTCAAACCAACTTTATATCGGTGCCTGAATGTCAGCGGAGACCACATCAACTAGATGAGCCCCGGATACGGCTCATCAGTAAAGAACTCCTTACCTAGACAGCCATTGGTGCAAAACCAGGCGAACCAGATGAGTTCTTTGCAAATCTGACTTTGCTGCAACATGGAACTTTTGCACTATTGACACTATTGTCCTATTTAAAGGAACACTCCACTTTTTTTGGAAATAGGCTCATTCTCCAACTCCCCCCGAGTTAATAAGTTGATTTTTACCGTTTTGAAATCCATTCAGATGTTCTCCTGTTCTGGCGATATCACTTTTAGCATAGCTTAGCATAGATCATTGAATCCTATTAGACCAATAGCATCACGTTCAAAAATGACCAACGAGTTTCCATATTTGTTGTATTTAAAACTTGACTCTTCTGTAGTTATATCGTGTACTAAGACCGGTGGAAATACAAAGCTGCGAGTTTCTAGGCTGATAAAATTAGGAACTACACTTCCATTCCGACGTAATAGTCAAGGAAGTTTGCTGCCGTAATATGGCCGAAGCAGGCGGAGTATTATCAGAAATGAGTTTCCAGCTAGTTTAGCATTTGCACATGTGCTGCGTGGTATTACTGCTCCTGCTTTGGCCATATTACGGCAGCAAACTTCCTTGACTATTACGCCGGAATGGGAGTGTAGTTCCTAATCTTATCAGCCTAGAAAATTGAAGCTTTGCATTTCCACCAGTCTTAGTACGCGATATAGCTACAGAAGAGTCAAGTTTTAAATAGGACAAATATCGAAACTCGCTGGTCATTTTTGAACGTGATGCTATTGGTCTAATAGGATTCAATGATCTATGCTAAGCTATGCTAAAAGTGATATCGCCAGAACAGGAGAACGGCTGAATGGATTTCAAAATGGTAAAACTCAACTTATTAACTCGGGGGGAGTTGGAGAATGAGCCTATTTCCAAAAAAAGTGGAGTGTTCCTTTAATACAGTAAAGTTGCTTTGACACAACCCGTATTGTTAAAAGTGCTGTATAAATAAAGGTATTTGATTGATTGATACAGCAGCTGTTTTGCAGTTACTTCTATTTTGCATTTTTCTAGTTTAATACCATTACAATTGATATAGGCCTATTAGTGTAATATCAGCTATTAAGTGAAAAGTTTCTGGACTTTCAATGTGTCTCTATTTTGCTTTATTCACAAAAGCACTCAAGCTGCATAAACTCAAGATTTTGTGTAAAACATGTTATCCAGCATGATTTGCTCCAAATAGCATCTTGTGCTTAAAGGACAAAAATGTACAGATAATGTACTCACCCCCTTGTCATCCAAGATGTTCATGTCTTTCTTCCTTCAGTCGTAAGGAAATTATGATTTTTGAGTAAAACATTTCAGGATTTCTCTCTATATAATGGACTTCTATGGCGCCCCCGAGTTTGAACTTCCAAAATGCAGCTTCAAAGGGCTCTAAACAATTTTTAGAAAATAACCGATTGTTTTGCAGGCCCTTCTTCCTCAGCTGGGATCCTTTATAGCCCTTTGAAGCTGCATTTAAACTGCGTTTTGGAAGTTCAAACTCGGGGGCACCATAGAATTCCATTATATGGAGCGAAATCCTGAAATGTTTTCCTCAAAAAACAGCATTTACGATTAAAGAAAGAAAGACATGAACATCTTGGATGACAAGGGGCTTTTTCCAGCCTGTGTTTACAATTTTTGTTTAGTTTATTGCTGTAACATTAACAATTTTTGGTTTTCTTAATATAATTCATTTATTCTTTTTTGGCATAATAAATAAAATTAATAAAATATTGTTGTTTTGTTTTAATTGCCAGTTTACAGACATTTCCTTCAACTCTAAAACAATACACTGCAATGCAATTCAAATGGGTAAAACACCTTTAAACAATCAGTATGAAAATGCCCTTCATATTAACAAAAGTACAAAAAAATATATAATGGACTTTTCAGCCCTTCATCAGCACTACAAACATATGATATGTAACATTAAGGGTTAGGTCAGCCAAAAAATTTAATTCTGTCATCATTCATCACACAAAAGAATTGTAGTAACTCTGAACTGCTCTGTTTGACACAATTTAAAAATAAAGGTGCTTTAAAAGGTTCTTCACATAGAAGAACCATTTTTGGTTCCACAAAGAGCCATTCAGTCAAAGGTTCTTTTTAAAAAAAAAAAACATCTCTTTCTTAACTTTTCATAATCTGAAGAACCTTCTTTCATCACAAAGAACATTTTGTTAAACAGTAAGGTTCTTCAGATGCTAAAGGTTCTTTATGGAATCATTTACACACACACCTAAAAAAAAAAAAAAAAAAACTTAACTATATATAAAAGTTGACATTTATTTTTTAAATAGTGATTTTTATTTTATATAATTTATTTTAAGTATATAAATGAGTATACTAAATACTAAAAAGTATACTTACTTATTTATTCATTCAAGTCAGTAATTGTACTCAAACATGAATGCGGTGGTAATAGTGGACACAACTGACCCAAGGTTGAGCAGTGTATTGTTTGGAACCAGACATTTGTTTTCAGAAAGGTGATGAATTTAAATAGCCGAGTAAACATAAATGCAAGCATCAACATGCAATCGTCACCGTACACTATTTGCCCTTCAGTAACATATAAAGGTATAACACTTTAGTCACATATTGTACCAAGTGGAAACTAGTCAGATGCCATTACAGGATTGTTTTAGGACAATAAAATAATTATATATAATTTAGTGATCTCACACTATAAATTACAGCAATAGACATCAAGCTAAATGTATTTAACTTAATACCTTTATCTCACTCAAGTATTAGATTAAAATGTGATTACATTTGGTGAAACACTACTATTAAAATATTTAGTAGTCTTAAATCCAGTAACATTATAACATGTATACTTTAGCTATAAGAATGGAATATATGAATTACAAAACATTTTTTCCCCACTTGATGACAAAACAGAGACCTCTAGTGGTGTACAATATATGACATTTACTTTGAAGGGATAATGGAAATCAGTAAAAGTTATTTTCTCTACCTTGTGACTTTTTTTTTTTACAACCACAGTTCAGCGTGATCATGTTTGACAAGCTACAAAGGACAAAATGTTTGTTTGTTTGTCATACTATGTCAACATAAAATAGTCAAGTGACCTTTATTTATGTAGCACTTTTAAAACACAGATTGTGTCCAAGCAACTTCATAGAGATAAATGGAAGAATAACGCTGAATAAATAAACTTTTCATTGATGTAAAGGAGTTGTTAAGATAATATTTGGCCAAGATACAACTATTTGAAAATCTGAGGGTGCACATAAACGTCTTATTAACATCCTCCCAAGTATTTTCTGTGCAACAACAGGCACCTCTTTAAATAAAATTATATTTGAAATAGAATTACAGAATTAATGATTTTGCATGAATATTTAAGAATTCTAAATAATAAATTAACTGAGTAAATTGTGTTGTCTTTCCCTTTCTGTGCCATTTAATACTTTTATTAAAGTCCATTTTATTAAGGTCCATGACTTTAACCTTTAACTAATACGTCTACATTTGGTACAAAATGTGCATGTTTCTTTTGGCAGGTCATTCGTGTTCCAGCTCAAAGGTATTTTTTAGATGCAACTTTTTTTAAAAAGATAAATAAACATTCATCTCAACCTCAACTGACCCCATAGAACTTTGTATAAGCTTTAACATCCACTATCTGATCCTATTCCCAGTATCTTTTTGAACATTTTTATGATACTTTTTTGACTCTTGCCTCAAAATAAGACACTTTCATTTTCTAAACATACTATTTAAAGTTTTTTTTTTTTTAAACGTAATCTATTTTAATATGCATTCTAGTGCGAAGATCTCACAAAAGAGCCACACATGTGGAATTACTTCTCAAAAATGTAGCCTACCTGCTTTACAGTAGCTTTTTTTTTTTTTTAATCAGATTTGCTTATGGAAAACCAGTGTTAACTAGTTATAAAGATTATCTATTAACCAGGTGATTTCATAAGGTGAAGTAATAAACAAAATAGTAGCTGAGGTAACTAACTGGGTAAAGTCCTCTCAATGGATGCCTTTTTTAGTATGTAGGTAAAAAAAAAATCTGATTCTAATAGAAATAAAATTTAAATCATTAATGATCATTCACTTAAGAGATAGATAGATTACGTACTTGTTTTTGAATTGCCCACTGGGGGTCATAGTTTACCAACTTTTTTCCAAATACAGCTACCGCGAAATAGCACCTGAATATTTTTGGTTTCATTTTGTTTGTAGGATGTGGTTAGGAATCGGTTTCTTTTTATTCTACAGTGACTTTATTGTGGACACTTTTAGTTTCTTGGACTTCCAAAGATGGAAGTTTGTTTCTTAATGTTACACATCTAGTTTGACTCCTGGGGGTCTTCAGATACAAAGCTGGGCCGGTACCGGTGCGCGTGCCCTTACTGAGTCTGCGCGTGCCCGCGGCCTGTATGAGGTCCAGAATAACGGAGCCAAAGATCATCATCATCATCATCTCGGAGGAGAGGCCCAGAGAATACATGCCCGACACGCCTCAGCCGTAGCGGAAAGATGAGTTTACGAGTCTGATCTCAAGCGTGTACTGTGTTCGATTCGGGGATTTAAGTGAAGATCCAGAGGTTCGGCCGCTCGTCGGTTCGGCTGCGTGACTCCAGCAACATGCGTGTGTGTAACTGAAGCGCATGCATCCGATCAGGACACGGACTCTCGGAACCGAGTTAAGCCGTGGAGCAGACGATCTAAATCTCACGGGTTCACCGATCATCTTCATCCGCTACATGTGACCGAAACGAACCGTCCGAACCCATCTGCAGCTTCACCAGCGGGCTGCGCGTTAGCACGGTGAGAAAACACTTTCACGTGAAGATTAGAGGATTAATAATACGAGATTGTTTCAGATCATAGATGTCATTTGAACCATCGAAGCGTTTTACGAGATCTGGATCGCTGTTCTGATCTGGTTCGTCTCGGGTGGTGTACCGGATCCGTCAAGGACTTTAGTTCAAATCTCATTAAATAAATAACCGAATCAGCCAGACACCGGCCACTTTGTATGAAGGACAGACAGTCGGAGATGATATAAATATGAAAATGCACAACTAATGAAACAACCACTCAAATAAAGAGACAATGTTTAAATAAATAATCATATTATGATCAGATGTGACCGTTACACTGAATTATGACCCGGGTTGCTTCGCATTAGCTTAGCATGCTAACGCAGCAGCGCAAGCACAAACATTTTCTGCTGTATTTAACAGCAGGGATTGTATATATTATCATGTTTTATTTTATTTATTTATATGTCTACATTTGACTTATTAGGAAACTACACACGTTTTTGAAGAAACTAGCAGTGCCGATACAGCCACAATAAAAACTGTATGTAGCATGCTAGCCGCGTTAGCTCTGTTCAACACCTTATTTTAAACATTTCATCTTCATTCAAAGGATTTTTACTCCAACTGACCTTAAAGCAAATGAATGCCATTCAAACACAAATAAATAATCTGAAGTGTGTTAAACCGAATCAGGTCCTGTGTGTCCTATCAAACTATAAAGACATTTATTTATGAATTATATATTTATTATTATGAATAATTATCTCCATCATTCATATCCTTATTATATTTTACAACTTAATTTTTATGGCATACACTAACCCAGAACAAAAACATAGGATTAAGCGTGGTGTTACTTAATAAAGTAAATCTTGGTTTCTTTGGCAAACCTGAAGTAACTCCTCCTCAACATGCTTATCAGCAAAGACACTATTTAACGTTTTTCTTTGTTTGTTTTGCTTGAACCACAGATATCAAAGTCTAACGGGCTTAAAGGGTGTCAGAATGAACCGGCACATTTATATCTGGGGTTACTTGGATGTGTGTTAGTAAATCAGTTCACAAGCGTAAGCTGCATCTCTATGCATTGAGTTTGTTCTTGTTCTTCTAAGTAACATGTTTTGCATTAACTGGCTTGACTTAAACTTGCATCACATTAGCTAAAGTGTTGAGATTTAATTTCCTTGTTTTGTTTGTTTTCTTTTTTTGCAGGCAGGACAGTACAGTATGGCTCCCCATCTGGACGCGGCCCGCAAATTGTTCTGGATCTTAATGAAGTCGCTGCTCCGTTTCACCTTCATGTTTGTCAATAACTGTGTCGCGATCCCGTCCTACTGCCTCTACCTAATAGTCCTGCAGCCTTTAAGACTTCTTGATGCCCCCACATTCTGGTACATTGAAGGGGTCATGTTTAGGTGGTTACTGGCAATGGTGGCATCTTGGGGCTGGTGTGCAGGTTACACGGGTAAGAGCAGCTTTTTCTCTCATTACACAGTTTGGCAGTGCCTTTTTTTTAAGTAAGCCATGCAGGGTGCTAGACTTCAGTCAGCGTCTCCTGTATATCATCTAGTGGCGCCAAAATTTGACTGCTGAGTGCAGATTTATTGACTGTTTTTCATCTTTATTGACTTGTACACTGTAGGGTTTCCTGTGTTTGGATTGATTTTCATTGGGAAACACATTTGATTAAGCTGTTCCAGGGTGTTTTTTGCGTTAATAGAGTGTATTTGGACAATATTATGCAGTGGGAACTTCATGGGAGGACTTTGTTCACCTCACATCTCTCTCGATCATTCATCAGAGACTGAAAGTGTTGGCCGTAACGCTTCATCTGTAGTTTGCTACAAGTATTGATTTAAATGAGACTTTTTCATTGGAAAGATTTTCTTGTTAAGCGATTTGAATTTATGGCTAGGTTGGATCTAGGAGAGGTGATGCGCTGCCTGCTTACTCACAAGCATTTCATGGGTAATTTCATTTGTTGCATGTTGGTACAAAGAGTAACCAGGGTGTTGATTGTGTGGAAAAAGCTTGAGACTAATTATGTGGACCATGAGATGGAAGTGCAAGGGCTGGGACAGTCAGACGATCACGAGGACAGATAAGACGGTTTGTCAGCTTTTTACAAGATAACAGATAAAGGTAGTTGGCGTGATGCTTAGCTTTGTGCCATAGTTTGACGTGCTGTATTTATTCTGAATTAGTTTTAAACCGTTTTATTCATGTGCAGATTTTTATGAGCTAATAGAAATGTTGTTTTAAAAAAATTGTAACCAGTTTCGAGGGCTGCTTGATCTACCTGACAAAAGTAAAACTACATATAACTATGTATTTATTAATGTATTTGCCATTATGTTTTAGAAAAAATATTTATTTTTCCAGTTAACTTAACCATCATTTTGAACCAACAGCTAATGTGAAGTAAATTTGGTATGTTTAATATAAAATATTAGGGATGCACCGATCATGATTTTTCATGGCCGATTCCGATACCGATTTTTTTTACAAGCAAGCTGGCCGATTCTGATACCGATTTCCGATTTTTTCAAAAACAAGAAGTTATGCAAGTAAACAACATAAACAACATGTTTATTTAGTATTTAACGCATCTGACATCTGAAATTAAATAATAAATAAAAAATATGAAAGTAAATACAGTTTAATAAGTAAAACATGCTTTTAGTAAAGTAAAACAGCAAGCCAACAGGCATTTTAATGTAAAATAATAATAATCATTCTTAACAGAACAGACTTTTATTTTTGGCTTTTCAAAAGTAAAGTAATGCTTTTTACAAAAATAAGCATCTCAGCTTTGTCACAAGTGAGTCTGTTTCTTTTTTCATCTGTCACGTGAGAAGCTGAGCTGAACAAACGTTCGCTGTCTGCGCTTGTGCAGGGCGAGGACAGGTACGCTTGCGCAACTTCAGCGAGCACAGAAAAGCGGCTGTCCTTTGCAGACATTGCAGATTGCAATCTTCACGTCCTGCTCACAGATTTCGAAAAACCGCCACACAAGTGACATGTTTCTGAATGAATCGAATGCCGCGGCCCGCGTACACACTTCCGGAAAAAAAACGGCCGGGATAAAAACGAAAACGAATTGTAATTTTCTACAATATTTCATAGGGATGCACCGGTTGACCGGCCATAAATCGAAACCGGCCGGTTTTTGCATCTAACGCGCGATCGGCAACCGGCCGGTTTCGATTTATGGCCGGTCAACCGGTGCATCCCTATGAAATATTGTAGAAAATTACAATAGTAATAATGTAGTTGATAATAATCAAGGTATGTTTTAATTAATGCATTTAAATTTTATTTTATATGAACAAAATGTATTAAAAAGCTATGTTTAACTACCTATATTATTACAAATACATGAATGCATTAAGAAATCCATGTAGACACCTGAAGTTATTTTGAGTAATAGCACAAATGAAAAAAAGAGTTTGGAATAGAGCTGACTATTTGGAACTGTCTCAGAAAAGAATCCAACTGACAAGCTTCTTTTTCACATTCAAGCCAAGTCAGGTTTATTTATGTAGTGTTTTTAACAATACAGATTGCATTAAAAGTATTAAATAGGAAAAGTGTGTGTCAATAATGCAAAAGGACAATACAGTTAAAGTAAGTTCATCATTGATTCAGTGATGCCATCAACCAGCTCAGTTTAATTCAAATAGTATCCGTACAATCAAGTTGAAAATATCGCTAGAAATTAAGCATCCCCAACTACGCAAGGCAGAAGCGTCAGCGGCAAAGGAACCACAACTCCATCGGTAATAAAAATGGAGAAAAAAAATCCTTGGGATAAACCAGGCTCATCTGGCCAGATGAAAACAAGCCGGCTGCAGCAGAGTCAGATTGTGCAGAGGACTCATCTGGTTCATTCACAGTTGGTGGTTCTTTGTGTCGTTATATTTTACAAACTTAAGACAAATTCCTTAATATTTGTTGCCATGTTTGAAATATGTTTGGCATCAACTGTACAGTTGAATCTGGTAGTAGAAGATTGTGTTTGTAGTACAAGAGCGCACCAAAGCACCAAGTCTTCTCACAGGAACAGTATACAGTTTTGGGTTACGCTAAGCTGTGAGCTAAATGCTCACAAATTGGGATGAGCTGTGTTTGGAAAGCAACAAGAGTGTTAAATTATTAATGATGCCTTTCCTTTTGAATACCTGCTCATGTGTAGCTGAGCTGGAAGTCACATGGACGGTGTCTTCAGTTGTATTTGTATTGATGATAAAAAGGGTGCAAATGTTCATATTTGTCAGTCAAGGTCAAAGCCGTTTGACGTAATATCTCACCAGGTTAGAATTTTACACGAGATGCCTCACCATACTGATAAGATGCTCACCTGATGATGTAGGTGGAGATAAATGTGTGTGGCAGAGGTCAAATCTGCCGTTTACCTGCTCGACTGCTTCCTTTCAAAGAAAGCACAAGATCAGATCAGTTCCCACCTGTTGAGAAATGAGCATTCAAAGTATCACCATTCCATGTATCATACTTAGGGTTGGGAATCGAAAATCGATTCCGATTCTGGAATCGGATACTTAAGATAAAGAATCGGATACTTGTTATAAAATTAAAATTTCGATTCCTCTTATCGATTCCTGGGTGCAATTTTTCATCTAGTGACCTGCCAGGACCTTGTGTGGTAATGTAAACATCAGATGGATCGCGCGAAGTGCTCAAAGGTGTGGCTACGCTTTGTAAAAACCGAAGACAAAGCTACCGCTGCACGCAAACTTCATCTTAGAGATCTGCAAAGGACGGATGTTTTAGTCCCGCGCCCGCCCACTCCAAAAGGGATATATGTTATTTCATCCCGCAAATGCCCACATTAGGCACGCATAAGTCCGCTGTTGATTCACAAAATATTAATTATTTCGGGGCTCTGATCCATAGTATTTTTGCGTGAAATTTCAAAATATTTGCATAGTTTTCAAAATGAATGTCCTTTGAGTGTTTTATAATGAATGCTTATACCTATAGAGGTGGATCTTGTAAGGGTCAGTGGTGTTTATGCACATATGAGCACCAGCATAAACAGATGTAGAATGTATTTGCTATATTTTTCATTTATATGTTTATTTTATAATAAATACAAACAGTAGATATTCAGTCACTTAAGAAAGAGTACTCTGAAGTTGTGAATAATTTAGGAGATGTAAGACTGTATATTTATATACATGTTAAAAAGTTTTTAAATTCAAAAGTATAGCTTTGATTTAAAGTTTGTTTGAATATTTTTTTTATAACATGCAGGAGAAAAATAAAAAGGCAAAACAAATGTTTTGGTTAATAAAAAGGTTCAAAAATAAACACCTTTAGAGGAAATGTCAGGCATAGGGGGCCTTGCAAAATTTATCCGAGAAGGAGTGGGCCCCTGGTATAAAAAAAAAGGTTGAGAACCCCTGTAATAAAATAATATGTTGCAAGCAAGCACTGAAAATAAACATGTTTGATATGTTAATGTTTGACTTTTTTTTTTTTTTTTTTTTTTTTACTAAACTGGAATCGAAACTGGGAATCGAAAAGAATCGGAATCGATACGTGGAATTGGAATCGATAAAATTCAAATGATACCCAACCCTAATCGTACTAGTTGTCCATACTTCTTGTGCACTGTTCCGTCTTCATCATAAAAATTTAAGTAATTATTTACTGAAAATCTCTCACCAGTCAGCATGTTGCGAGTTAATGAGTACAGCTGATTCAGTTCAAACTCAGTTAACTGGTTCAGTAGAAAGAACTGTCTCGAAAGAATTCATTTAATGACCTGGTTCTCAATTTCCCTACTTAAATAGTTACGATATTTTATTACCAACATTTTGATCAGTCAACCTTCCAAAGGCTTATTGTTATTGCTTATTGCTTAAAATGTTATTATGATGCAAGTTTGAATTTTATATTGTATTGTATATTGTTTTATATTGAGTAAGCTATTTCACACAAAAGATGTTTACATATAGTCCACAAGAGAAAATAACAGTTACATTTATAAAAAATTACCCTGTTCAAAAGTTTACATCCCCTTGATTTTTAAAACTGTGTTCTTACCTGAATGATCCACAGCTGTTTTGTTTAGTAATAGTTGCATGAGTCCCTTGTTTGTCCTAAACGGTTAACCATTCTTTAGAAAAATCCTTTATGTCTCACAAATTCTTTGGCTTTCCAGTATTTTTGTGTGTTTGAACCCTTTCCAACAATGACTGTATGCTTTTCACACTGAGGACAACTGAGGGACTTATATGCAACTATTACAGAAGGTTCACACACTGATGCTCCAAGAGGAAAAATCATGTATTAAGGGTAAATGTAGCTTATTTTGTCTTCTGGGAAACATGTAACTATCTTCTGTAACCTCTAAAGGGCAGTACAAAATGAAAAAAAATATGATATTTGGGCAAAATAAGAAAAATATCTCTTTTCTTATCAAAAGTTTGCACCCCCAGTTCTTATTGCATCGTTTTTCCTTTTTGGAGTATCAGTGAGCGTTTGAACCTTCTGTAAAAGTTGCACGTGAGTCTCCCAGTTGTCCTCAGTGTGAAAAGATGGATCACAAAAACATACAAGGGTTCAGATACACAAAAGTGCTGGAAAACCAAATAATGTGGGACCTGAAGGATTTTTCTGAAGAACAGCAGGCAGTTTAACTGTTCAGGACAAACAAGGGACTCATGAACTACTATCACTAAAAAAACACAGCTGTGGATCATTGATGTAAGAACCCAGTATTAAGAATCAAGGGGATGTAAACTTTTGGACGGAGTCATTTTTATAAATTCAACTGTCAGTTTGTATGATCCCTCTTATTTTGGTAAAATAATTAACATTTTGTAGATCGTGAAAGGGGGGTGTAAACTTTTGACTTCAACTGTAGCTTTAGAAGCCATTCCCACAGAACAGAAAAAATACAAAATGATGGTCAACAGGATGAAAAAACTAGTGTTGGGTCTAGTCCACCTAAGTCGAGTCCGAGTCTTTAGCCATTCGAGTCCGAGCCAAGTCCGAGTCCAAAATGGGGCGAGTCGGACTCAAGTCCGTGTCCAAATGGGTCGAGTCCGAGTCCAACTGAACACTACTGTTTGTCAGTATCTTAACCTTGTTTTAACCTTTACAACTAGAATAAGGCAATGACAATTTAAATGTAAAAAAGCAAACCGCTATTGCATATTGCCATTTGGATTTTTGATTTCACACCATCTTATAATTAGTGTCCTGCTCAGCAAACTTTAAAGTCATGTAGTTAAAACTTATGTATTGTGACATATTTCAGAGTGAAACAGCTTTTAGAATGTGAAAATTATAGGACAGGACAGGACTTGTCTTTATTTGCTGTTATATAGTAAATGTATAAATTCAACGGAGTGGGTAGGAAGCTTAGTGAATGAGACCTGAGGAGCAGAAAATTCACCTCTCATCTCTGATTTTGGCTGTTTTGGGTTTTATATGATGAATGTTAAGACCTTAGACAGGGTAGCTGGCATTTTGATTATTTTTTTTTCTTGGATGAAAATGAGGCTGTAAGGTGACAGTTTTTAAGAAGCAGTCTATGGAGGCCATGGAATAAAAGAGTAAAAAAAAGAAAAATTGAGTTTATATTTCAAACTTCTGACTTTATTTTCACAATTCCGAGATTTATATTTCACAATTTTGATAAGAAATGACATTCTCCCTTTTCCCCTCAGCTCAAAATCATGAGTTTAAATCCCACACTTCTGACATTTTCCCCTCAGAAAACTCTAAATAAACTGAGTTAATTTAAAGTCCGAAATACAACATATAAACAACATATAAAAAAAAAAATCTGAATTGTGAGATAAAATAGGCAAATTTAATATGACGCAGTCTGCTGCAGCAGGTTTACATTGCTGTCGCTTTAACCTTTTCACACGTGAGTTTAAAATATTCTATCAAACCCCAAAGAGTGATTTTTTTTAGGCGACCGTTATTTTAGAATGTTTCGCATTACTGTTTCCATGGCGACGTGTCATGTGACACACCGCAGCCAGAATAGCACAGTAAAGCACATGGATCGCTTTTATTTAGTTTTTCCTTTTTTATTATTAATATTCACAAGCATGCTCACTATATTATGAAATATCTGATATTCGGATTTCGAAATGTGTGCAAGTAAATGTGTTTAAAAGTACAACAACTTTTATAATGACCGCGTTAGTTGATCTATACCGGGTGATGGGCCGAGTCAAGACGCATCCGAGTCCGTGACAAGTCCGAGTCTGCTAAAAATTTACCTCGAGACCGGACTCGAGTCCAAGTACAAGTCCGAGTACCCCAACTCTAGAAAAAACTACTGAAGATCTACTTTTAACTTGAGCGCTGTGTTGTGAGAACACTGTCAAGGGTAAGACACTTCAAAAGACTTGAGTGCAGAGGTCAGACATGTCCATCTAATGCATACACGGAAAAACTGTGTCTGTGTTGAGTAAATAAAGACAGAATATGCCATTTTTGAGTCAACTGTTCCTTGAAGTGGCTTTAATGTAATGATTAGCAGCGACAAAAAGACCTGAAGTCATTTATTGTCATTGAGAGTTAGCAGTTTGTAGTTACATGAGTGACAGTGACTGCTGGCGATACGACAATGGAGCAATTTTATGTAAATGAGCAGCGGCGCGATTGGCATCTACAAGCTGGAATGGAGACTATGAACCAGTTGGGTACAGAGGTTGAACTTGTGCTAGAAACTAACAGTTCAGCAAGCCAAATGAAAGTTAGACTAACCACTACTGATTGACATTTAGTGATTGGGAATGACATCTGCAAATAGCAGAATAGGTCACATGGGCAAGATAAGAATGCAGTGCTTAAATAGTTGGGCATGATGTCACATAACAGTTTTGCGGCCACAATATACGACAAGTTCTCTCTCCTGTCTGCATTTTCATCAATGTCCAGTTTTTATATATTGTATCATGTGTATCATTCAAACTTTTTTTTCACTATTGATGATTTCATAGTTAACAAGGAAGAAAAAGCTGCTTTGCATTGTGTTTGCATTAGTTTCCCCCACAAGGTCTCCATGACCAGGATCCTGTATTACATGCAAAACACTGAGAGGGTTATTTTATATTGTTCTCTGAAATGCAGATTTGCATTAAAGTTGTTTTGCTGATATGAGAGAATTACAGTCGGGAGGATCATCGCATTCCACCCTGTTTTGGTGAATATCTACACAGGGATGTCTTTGCTCGGTCTTTGTTCATCTGAGTTTTGTCCTCACTGGTTGAAAATGAGATTATGAGAGACCTGATGCAGCTCATTGGTTTGATCTGTCTAAGAGCCAAGTTTTGCTCCTGAATGACATTGCTGAGCTTGTGATGAAGTAGCACCAGCAGCAGCTTGATGGTGTAAATGCTGTTGTCTTGAAGTTGTGAGTGTTAATAAATGCCAGACAGTATTGTCAAATGGATACAAAAGGTGTTTTCTGGTTGGTTGATATTTGAAGATGTACTTTCCTGGAGAGCCCCTATTATTTTGAGTTGGGAACATTGGGTTATGATAGTCAAACAGTCATCCACCATTAGTGATTAGAGGCTAGTTTTGATTTTATTATTATTTTTCCCTAAAGCTTGACCTAATTTATTTCAAAATGTTTTAGAAATGCCTATTTATGACAAAAAACAACTATATATTGTGTAATTGTACAAATAATAGGGCTGTGCAATTAATCGAAATTCGGTTTCGATTTCTGCTTCAAACGATCATGAAAATGCAGTAATCGAGATGAAACGATTATTGCGCCCCATTCCGCTCCCCTTACCAGTGGTGCGCTTTCTCTCATCCATAAAAGCCTAATTTCACATGCAAATCAGCACAATCATGTAACATGACTTTCATAAAATGGGGCTTGATTTATTAATGTTTCTTGATGTTGTGTTTTTAATAGCGCGTAAGAAAACCTGCGCTGTTCTGTGTATGCGCTCAGAGACGGAGCAGAACATGGACATGTAAAGTTATCTTTTAGCTCAATGTGTGCACCTAAACGGTCAGAAACACGCAAAAATATTTCAAAATGAGGCGCTTGGCGATTATTCATGTAAACCCTTGTCAGTTATGTCTTAAATGATCATAAACAGTTGAGAATGAAAATACATATGTAATAATATATTGGATCTATGTGGCACTTAAAGTGGCAACGAATATTCCTTCTGACATCTCTGTGAATAATATTAATAAAACTTAAAAATATACAAAGAAAAATCACTCACTTTTTTTGTATCTTTTTTTCTGCTGTATTGCTATCTTTAAATTAATCATTATCATGAAGTTTTGGACCCTGTCATAATTGTGTTAAATAATCGTGATTACAATATTGACCAAAATAATCGTATTTATGATTTTTTTTCCGAAATCGAGCAGCCCTAACAAATAATGTAATTACAATTATTAATTTTAAATAATAAATATGTAAAAATGTATTTTATGTATGTTCTTCATAAATTACCAATTACATGTACTTTCATACTTATAAAATGAAAGTTGCATAAACCTATTAATAATTATTTTTAAATAATTATTATTATTAAAGGGATAGTTCACCCAAAAATGAAAATTGAATGTTTATCTGCTTACTCCCAGGGTATCCAAGATTTTTAACTCAAACCGTTGCAGTCTGTCAATCATATACACCGCGTTCCAAATTATTATGCAAATTGTATGTAAGTGTCATAAACACACAGTTTTTTGTTTTTCAATTAAACTCATGGATGGTATTGTGTCTCATGGCTCTTTGGATCACTGAAATGAATCTCAGACACCTGTGATAAATAGTTTGCCAAATGAGCCCAATTAAAGGAAAAGTACTTAAGAAGGATGTTCCACATTATTAAGCAGGCCACAGGTTTCAAGCAATTATGGGAAAGAAAAAGGTCTCTCTGCTGCCGAAAAGCGTCAAATAGTGCAATGCTTTGGACAAGGTATGAAAACATTAGATATTTCACGAAAACTTAAGCGTGATCATTGTACTGTGAAGAGATTTGAGGCTGATTCAGAGCACAGACAGGTTCGTGCAGGTGAAGGCAGAATGAGGAAGGTTTCTGCCAGACAAATTCATCAGATTAAGAGAGCAGCTACTAAAATGCCATTACAAAGTAGCAAACAGGTTTTTGAAGCTGCTGGTGCCTCTTGAGTCCCGCGAACATCAAGGTGTAGGATCCTACAGAGGCTTGCAGTTGTGCATAAACCTACTATTAGGCCACTCCTAACTAATGCTCACAAGCAGAAACGGTTGCAGTGGGCCCAGACACACATGAAGACTCATTTTCAAACAGTCTTGTTTACTGATGAGTGTTGTGCATCTTTGGATGGTCCAGATAGATGGAGTAGTGGATGTCCCAACAAGGCTGCGACCACAACAAGGAGGTGGCGTTTTTGGCCGGAATCATAGGGAGAGAGCTGGTTGGCCCCTTTAGGATCCCTAAAGGTATTAAAATGACCTCGGCAAAGTATGTCGAGTTTTTGACTTACCACTTTCTTTCATGGTACAAAAAGAAGAACTGTGCCTTCCGTAGCAAAATCATCTTCATGCATGACAATGCACCATCTCATGCTGCAAATAATACCTCTGTGTCATTGGCTGCTATCTGCATAAAAGATGAGAAACTCATGGTGTGGCCACCATCCTCCCCTGACCTCAACCAGATTGAGAACCTTTGGAGCATCCTCAAGCAAAAGATCTATGAGGGTGGGAGGCAGTTCACATCAAAACAGCAGCTCTGGGAGGCTATTCTGGCATCCTGCAAACAAATTCAATCAGAAACTCTCCAAAAACTCTCAAATTCAATGGATGCAAGAATTGTGATAGCGATATCAAAGAAGGGGTCCTATAGTAAGATGTAACTTGCCCAGTTAGGATGTTTTTGATTGAAATAGATTTCAGTAAATATGACCACCTAATGCTGCAAATTCAGCAAATGCCCATTTTCAGTTCTTTACAACCTATACAATGTTTTAACTCTGTTGTGCATAATAATGTGGAACAGTGCATTTTCAGTTTTTTATTTTTGAAATAAATACTGTTATCATTAGGAGGTTTGTTCAATAAAATTCGAATTATACCCTAATGGTTGATGACTTAAAAATTATACTGACTGTCATTTGCATTGACTAATTATGAAAACCAGAGAAAGATATCATTTGCATAATAATTTGGAACGCGGTGTAATGGCATTAAAGGGCACCAAATCTTTGAGTCTCATCATGATACATTGAGGTGTTAAGACACAAAATAATTGGTCTGTGCAAGAAACTAACCAGTATTTATATCATTATTTACCTCTGATCCGCCACAACATTCAGCTCTATTGAGCGCTTTCACAACAGCTCTTAAAGATTTGGTGCCTATTGACTGTTTGAGATAAAAATCTTCATTTGTGTTCTACTGAAGAAACAAAGTCACCTACATCTTTGATGCCCTGGGGGTAAGCAGATAAACATCAAATTTTCATTTTTTGGGTAAACTATCCCTTTAAGTAGCTAGGAAACATTTGTAGTTTTGCTTTGTGTAAAACACCCTTGGCTGGTCAAATTTACTGCCTTTTTTGGCTGTCGAAATTCAGACATTTCAGTAGGAATCCACATGGTCTGGCATCTGAATTTTGCATGAGGACAAAACATTTCCCCACACTGATTTCACAAGAAGGTTCAAGTTGGTCACATGGATTTACTACATTGACTAACAGAAATCTGTTTGGTTTACAAGTGACTTCTGTCACTGTGTGAGCTGTTAGGTTGCTTTTTTAGTTTCTCAAAACTGATTTCTTCACAAAAGCAGTCAGTGACCATTCTTAGAGCTGTTCACCAATGTTTTGTGATCTAGAATGTCCCAGTCTGAAATCGTACCAGCCCCGCTCTGAAGTCTGTAAGCAAATACTCTTTGTTGATAGAAGGTCTGGTGGTATCTTTTAGCAAACATAGGTGCCCCGTAACTTGTCGTGTCAGGTGCCCTCAACTCCTGAGATTGATACGGTGGAGGTGCTGTTTTGGTTGTTTTGTTTGTGGTCTTTGACTTGCTAGTAACAGCAGAGGCTGTCAGCCGTGCCATGACTTAGCATGACCTCTCATAGAGATCTGTTGGGTTTCTTGCTCTTCGCAGGGTTGTTTGAACATGCTGTCAAGGGCAAAGTACAACGGTTGTGGAGGGAAGATTTACACCGTGTTATGCGATAACAAAGTGCATTTTGTGTATTTCAGTAACTTGCTTGTAATAATTTGCTTGTAGTGTAGTTTTGGGGGATTTATATCTTGAGAGTAGGGTGACCGATATTAGGAATTAGAATGGGTTTCAGCCACTACTACCTCATGATATGTGATACATGATACACATGGCTGTACATAAATCACAGTTTAGTACATGATGATATTATAATCGGATTGCGATTGTGTGTCCGTAAAATAGAATATCTTTGGGGTCAGTTTCAATCTCTTGTGACTTGTAGAAGTGGTTTTGACTGCACTGGAAAACATCAGCCTCAGAGTTTGTTCTCATTAAGTTGACCTTTTTCTTTGCTGAATGATTGGACATTATATGAATGCACCAGTTAATAAATAAAAGTATTGGAATAAGGATCTGAAACGTTGATATAGTATCATGAGAAAAAAGAATCGCGATAAATCACTGACATATGTGGCCCTGGACCACAAAACCAGTCATAAGGGTCAATTTTTTGAAATTGGAATGTATACATCATCTAAATAAATAAGCTTTCTATTGATGTATGGTTTGTTAGGATAGGACAATATTTGGCCGAGATACATTTATTTGAAAATCTGGAATCTGAGGGTGCGAAAAAATCTAAATATTTGTAAAAATTATTATTTTATTATTATTTTATTATTTAAATTAAAACAAAATTAAGCCTTTAGAAAGATTAAGCTTGGGCTGTTACACATACATTTAGCCCATGCATGTGCTGAAGTTGAGTAGCAAATATGGTAAAGTCAACAGAGCTCTCTAAAAAGCTGTAGAGAAGACAGTTTTATTATATTAGAAAGTCTAAGGCTACACAAAGATTTTCAAGACATTAGAAGTTCCTAGAGACACAACTGGCAGCCTTATTACTTAGTTTAAAGTGTGCTGTACCAGAAAACCTTTGAGGGTGTTGAAGAAAAAGCACAACATCATAAAATGTTTGATCAGAACACCTGAGGCAAAACCTGCAATGTACAGCCAAAGACTTGCAACATGACTTGACGAAAGGAGTGTATAAGAAGAACACTAGACAAGTATGGCCTTCATGTTTAGGCATCTTGCCGAATTCCACTCTTGACCAAGAAGAGCGAAAAGGCCAACTTGAACATGCTAAATTCATTTGGATAGACCTGCGGAGTTCTGGAAGAATGTTTTATGGAGTAATGTGATCAAACTGGAACTTTTTGGACCTATGGATCAGCAGTATGTCTGGTGCAAAAAAAGGCAATGCAGAAGAACATCATCTCCATGGTCAAACATGGTTGATGGGCGAGTCCCGTTATGGGGTGGTTTTACTGTAGCAGGAAGTGGAAAACGTGACTGTACGAAGGATATCATGGATTCTTTGAAGTATCAGGCCATTTTGGCAAGAATTGTGATGCCTTTCCTGCAATGACTGAAGCTAATGATCAATGGACTTTCCTGCAGGCCAATCATCCCAAAGTATACATCCAAATTTACTTATGCTTGTTACAGGGATCAGTTATAGAAGGTTCTTGAGTGGCCCGTTCAGTCTCCAAATACAATTCTCATTGAAAATATTTGGTTAAATTTGAAGAAAGCATTGGCAATGTGAAAACCAAAGATTATCAGAGATCTGAAAGCTTTTTGAGGCAAGGAATTGACCAAGATTACCAATAGAGAGGTGGCAGAAGCTTCTAAGCACTTCCAAGCAGCGTTTATTAGTGGTTTTAAGTGATAAAAGATTCTGCACCAAATTTTACTTTTGGGGATTGAATAATTGTGAACATTAAGGTTTAGAGCCAATTAGATTTCTTTAAATTATTCATCAACTTACGTTCTCAGAATTACTCAAATATGTATTAATAAACGTTCTCCAATAGTCTACTGATGCCTCTGTTGAATTGTTTTCACAAAACAATCTCGTCTTGTCTTGCAGGTCAAGGGGGTTGAATAATTTTGATCGCAACTGTATATGTTTATTCTTTTTCAAAAACACAATGCTTTCTGACAATCTGAGTAATGTGTGTTTTGTCTTTTTTTTTTTAGTGACAGAATGGGGTGATGATGTAAGATCAATGTCTGAAGATGAAGCCATGGTCATAGTCAACCATCAAGCAACAGGAGATGTGTGCACCCTAATGATGTGCTTGCAGGACAAGGGCACGGTAAGCACACCTCTACTTGGGTTGGGGTAGTACTGCTGTGATGGTTGTGAATTGTATATTAGATGTAGGCTAATATCACACTGATTATATTCCAGATCGCAATCAGAAAACTAATTCTCATGTTCTTATCCAGGTTGTACGAAAAATGATGTGGTTGATGGACCATGTTTTTAAATATACCAATTTTGGGGTTGTGTCTTTGATTCATGGAGATTTCTTCATCAGACAGGTAAGACTTGTTAATATAGTCAATATAATGACTTACTAAAGTAGAGCACTGAACAAACTAAATGTTTTTTAATGCAAGGAAATTTAGTCGGCACTGACAAGATTTGTTATTACTAACAGGGCAAAGCACATCGAGAAAAGCAACTAGTTTACCTAAAGGATCACCTAGACAAGTATTACTACAGCAGAGACAGGAAGTGGATTGTGCTGTTTCCTGAGGGCGGCTTTCTAAGAAAGAGGCGAGAGACAAGTCAGTCCTTTGCGAAAAAGAATGACTTGCCTCACTTGACTCACGTAACACTGCCACGGCTGGGCGCCACACAGATTATCCTGAAGAACTTAGGACCCCAGCAGGAAAACGGCATCCTGGGAACAGAGGGAAGTCCGCCAAGTCAAAGTAAGAAACAGTCAACTTCTTAAAGTTTAAATAGATGTGGGTCTTTTACTATTTCCCATGTTTCTGTGTATGAATTCGGTACAGTGGTGTGAAAAAGTGTTGGCCCCCTTAATTTTTTTTTATTTTGTTTGCATGTTTGTCACACTTTAATGTTTCAGATCATCAAACAAATTTAATTAAAGATAACACAAGTAAACACAACATGCAGTTTTTAAATGAAGGGGAAAAAAATCCAAACCCACATGGCCCTGTGTAAAAAGTGTTTGACCCCCCCCCAGGCCTGATTACTGCCACACCTGTTCGCAATCAAGAAATCACTTAAATAGGACCTGCCTGACAAAGTAGACCAAAAGGTCCTCAAAAGCTACACGTCATGTTGAGATCCAAAGAAATTCAGGAACAAATGAGAAAGAAAGTAATTGAGATCTATCAGTCTGGAAAAGGTTATAAAGCCATTTCTAAAGCTTTGGGATTCCATTGTCCACAAATGACGAAAACATGGAACAATGGTGAACCTTCCCAGGAGTGGCTGGCCGACCAAAATTACCCCAGGAGCGCAGCGACGACTCATCCAAGAGGTCACAAAAGACCCCACAACAACATCTAAAAAACTGCAGGCCTCTCTTGCCTGCATGGCAGAGTTCCAAGATGAAAACCCCTGCTGAGCAAAAAGAACATAAAGGCTCGTCTCAGTTTTGCCAGAACACATCTTGATAATCCCCAAGACTTTTGGGAAAATACTCTGTGGACTGATGAGACAAAAGTTGAAATTTTTGGAAGGTGTGTGTCCCATTACTTCTGGCGTAAAAGTAACGCAGCATTTCAGAAAAAGAACATCATACCAACAGTAAAATATGGTGGTGGTAGTGTGATGTCTGGGGCTGTTTGCTGCTTCTGGACCTGGAAGACTTGCTGTTATAAATGGAACAATGAATTCTGCTGTCTACCAAAAAATCCTGAAGGACAATATCTGGCCATCTGTTCGTGACCTCAAGCTGAAGCGAACTTGGGTTCTGCAGCAGGACAATGATCCAAAACACACCAGCAAATCCACCTCTGAATGACTGAAGAAAAACAAAACGAAGACTTTGGAGTGGCCTAGTCAAAGTCCTGACCTGAATCCAGTTGAGATGCTGTGGCATGACCTGAATTTTAACAATTCTGCCAAGATGAGTGGGCCAAAATTCCTGCACAGCGCTGTAACAGACTCATTGCAAGTTATCGCAAACGCTTGATTGCAGTTGTTGCTGCTAAGGGTGGCCCAACCAGTTATTAAGTTTAGGGGGCTTTTTCACACAGGGCCATGTGGGTTTGGATTTTGTTTTCCCTTCATAATAAAAAACTTTATTGAAAAACTGCATGTTGTGTTTACTTGTGTTATCTTTGATTAATATTTAAATTTGTTTGATGATCTGAAACATTAAAGTGACAAACTTGCAAAAAAAATAAAAAATCAGGAAGGGGGCCAACACTTTCTCACAGCACTGTATATGGTATACCATTTACAGACCAAAATTATGCGTTAATGTAATTAATGATGTTAATTACAGAAATGTGTTGATGTCTTGCACTGTTTACATTCACCACCAATGCTTTGACATGTTTCATGCAAAACAATACTCCCTAGAACAAATGCTAATGAATAGTGTGGCAGTGTTGCTTAATATGGCTGCATTCGTATAGCATTTTTTTTTTTTTGATGAGCATGAAAACCACATTCTATAACCATTTCAAGATTCTTACAATCAGTCCAAAAGATTATGGACATTTGTATTATTAATGACTTTTATACCACTTTATGTTGGATTTCTTTTCTTTTTTTCTAAAGTATTTTTTTATGAGAAAATGTTTGAATAAAACATTGAATTTTTAATGGCATGAATTAATCAATTGTCTAAATATTTATTTTTTTCTTTTCAAGTTACTTTATATTGATGTAAATGTGAAGGTCTGTTTACAAAACATCAAACAAAACAATATGAAATATTTGCACGTTTGCTGCACCACTGCTATTTGCATTATTCAATTTCAGTGCAAGTATTTGTCATTGTCATAACGTCTGGAAAGCTAAACGGATGGCTCAGCATCCAAACAATAAAAAGGATGAATATTTTTTAGTCTTCTTTGATTGGGCTGATAAACTTAGAAGTAAACAACAGTGAACTTAATGACTTTTATTGTATTGATAAAATGCACACAAACTTCTTTTTTTTTTCCAAAATGCTCCATCAAAGAAAGCAACATTTTAGATTATAGAACACGTTTAATATTAACTAAGAGTTATCCATTTGTTTAAAAAAGGTAATAAAAATAACTTCAAATGCTGATACTCCAGAGCATGGTCTGTGAGTTTTAACAGAAGTGTATTGTACTACTTTACTGTGTCAATATTTTTCCACCACACCTAGTACATTACACGCTTCAACTTCCTTGCTGGGTGGATCTTCCATTTTGTCTCCTCCTTTATATATATTTGCTCTGCTTAATGGTGGACTTGCTGTTATTGGGTAAACTAATAGAGATGTTGCATTCTGACAGGCATGGATTCGAAACAAAGAAACACTAAGTCTGGTTAAACAAGATAATAAGCTGCTAGAATTGTCTCTCAGTAAATATGTGGAGACAACCATCGCAGTCTCTCAGAATGCATCAGAGGACATGCCCACACAAAATGAAGGTTTTCAGAATTCATCTTCATGTTAATAATTCTTTGTAATTGGGTTTGTAAGTACAGTATGAAGATATGTTAGCTGAACTAATGAAATATCTATTTCAGAGATCTTTAGAGAGATTAAAGCAGCATAGTCACTACATGTGGACTAGTCTTAGTTTGTTTTTTGTTTGTTTTTTCATCTATATTATTTTAAGAAATTGCTGCTCTCTCTAGGAGTTGCATCTCTAAGTTTATCTCAACGCTGCTCAGGCAATAAATCTCCCACCTACAATACATTTCAAAACACTGTAGGACTTAAAATCATTTTAGCTCCTTTCAATTGTACAGTCTTTACTGGTAAATTGCTGTTAAAGGGGTCCTATTATGCTTTTTCTCTTTTTGAATTTTAGCCAGTGTGTGGTGTGTATGTTTCTTCACAAGAACACAAACGAAGATTTTTAACGAAAACCGGTGCAGTCTGTCAGCCAAATAATGGAAGTGGATGGGCACCAAACCTTTAAAAGTGAACAAAAACATGCGCAGACAAATCCAAATTACACCCTGCGACTCGTGGCGATACATTGATGTCCTAAGACACGAAACGATAGTTTTTTGCGAGAAACTGAACAGTATTTATATAATTTTTTACCTTTGATACACAGCCACGTCCATCTGTCATGAGCACAAGCTTTTCATCCGGCTCGTTACATGTGAACTAGGGTTGTGCCGATAGACGATAGTATCGTGTATCGACGATAGTCAGAGATATCGCCTGTTGCTGATGCCTTTGACGATAGTTAGACGATTATTATTATTATCCGTCAACAAAGAACTTAACTTTAGCAATGCAGCACAGGAGTCTGTTCTAGGATGCTTCAGAAACTTGCCGCGGTATAAACACACGCATAGAGAGCCTTAACGCACCTCGTGCAGTGAAAATGGGAGATTTTCATCATCCAGTACGGTGGTACATTAACTGATTCTAAAGGGAGTGTTATATTATATTAGCATTGCAGTCATTAGGATAACAGAGGTAATTAATTTACGATGTATCATAATCAGTCTGTATACAGTAAACATAAACATTCATCTCAGTAACGTCTATAGGCGTTAATTAGAATTACGATGCGATCAGATGGCGCTAAACATACGCACGTGAATTATAGGGCTGTCCCCGACTATGAATTTTCATAGTCGAATCAGAATTTTCGAATCTTTCTATAGTCGACCGATAGTCGAATCATCTAGGCTTATGTGTGTGTGTGAATGGGTTGGGAGGGGCACGACACTATAGTCAGCAGGAGGGTAAAACAGTTTTTATTTTATTTTACACACTGCACACAGCAACAACTTTTAATAAAGCGACCAAAACTGCCTGCCTGACTGCAAAACTGACAGACAAACTTATTTAGGTTTAAATAAAAACACAGAACGCGTCTTTTAGTTCTAAAAACGCGAGGCACACAGCACTGCCTTTTTTGCTAAGCAACGACCGAAACAGCTGTCCTGTCAGTCAAATCAAAGGATTATAGCACGAACGCTCTAAAATCTTAGTTTTTTGCTGTTAAGTAAACTGTCATATTAGCAGAAACCCTAAATAATACAGCTCCTGGTTACCCATGATAGACACCAAAGGTTTCTCCTCCATTTCTTGCAGTCTCCGGACTTTTGAAGCAACGGTAAACTTTCACCATCACAACAGAAGGCCCGCCTCTCCATTCATTCGATTGGACAATGGAACGCGAATGACGTTGGGCGTTTTTCCGCTAACGGTGCGTTCACACTGGCACGTTGCGAGCGGGGCGAAGCGAGCGTTTTCAATTCATTCATATGGAAGTTGCGCGTAAACGGTCGCGTGGTGCATTTTGGGATTGGAAGCGGCGCGGAGAAAGCGTTGAGAGCAGCTGAGAGCGTCAAAAGGTTGGGCATTCCTCAACTTTATGCAAATTTCGAGCGCAAAACGCCGGCGACAACCAATCGCTGTGAAGAGTAGGCAAGGCAAGATTATGACGCGTGTTTCTGAAACTTGTGGATTACTGAGCTGAAATCACATATTATTGAAAAAGTCTTGCAAAAGTAAATTCACTTTGCATGCTTACATGCTATGCTAGTGTTTCGTTTGCAAACCGCCATTAAAAGACAACGATGAAACGTAAATAGGGTGTAAACATTGTTTTTCCATAGGCGTGCTCTGCTCTAAATTTGACACACCCCAAAGCAGTGGCGTTGTAGCGTTGTCAGCGGCACTGAGCGCAGATTTGACGCTGTAGTGTGAACGCACCGTAAGAGTTGATTTTTTTTTTTTCAACTTCAGGCGCTCAGAGCGCTCCTGCAAAAACGCGAGGCGCGGGGGGCGCATAAACAGAGCGCAGAACGCTCACTGCCAACAGAAAACCATTCAAAAGAGGCGCCTCCAATTGCAAAAACGCGTTCGGTGTGATCGCCGCCATCCCTGCCGTCAAGATGGTCCGCATCTTATCATGGATCAGGGCAAGTGAAAATTAAATCTGTCACAGGGGTGGTTAGATTTATTCACAAACACATTAAAAATATTTATTGAACGCTTCTTTCTTTTCACTTTTGTTTTTACTGCATTATCATAATCAAAGGCTGTATATAACGTAATATAACCGTACAAAACCAGTAGTTCTGTGTGCAATTAGACATTGAGCACCCCCATATTGGCAAAATGGTATGATGCTCGTTTCACCCGCGAAGATTCGACTGTGAGATCGGTGGTCGAATCAGGCTCCGCATATCGATGCATCGAATCTTCGACTATTCGGGGACAGCCCTAGTGAATTACACGCGCGTCACTTCTCCGCATTCAATATGAACTTAACTACAACATCACCTGATGACAACCTTCAGACATACAGCGGTAACATTATCGCAATATGACGGGTAAAGAAAGATTCATTCATTTACATTCTGGCACGCACATTTACAGCTCACTCACTGACGATAGCAGAGAATGAAACCGAAAGTAACTTGAACAACTCCGGCAGAACTATAGTCAACGCTCTGTACACGCACAACTTAATCATATGCCAAAAGAAAGTCTACCTTTACAAAACGAATAAGGAATTTAGTACAGAGATAATTAATTAAATTAGCACGATAGTATCGTGTATCGGCGATCTCTCAGGCTGACGATAGGGCGATTTGAAAATTGAGCATATCGCCCAACACTAATGTGAACGCGCTCTGGCGTAGTATACGCAAAAGCCGAAAGGGGAAATCGGTGAAAAGTCCCGGATGAGTTTGCGCAAGTAAACGTTATCTTTTAGCTTTGAATCTGTTTGTACAATCAGGATAAGCGCAAGTAATTACCATTTTGAATAGCCGCTATATCCACAATCCCTGTGCACTGTGTAAACAATGAGTGTCGTATACATGCGTCAGATCGTTTCCGGTGTTTGCGTATACTACGCCAGAGCGCGTACACAGGTGACGTGCCTGATGCTAAACTCGTGCTCATGACAGGTGGACGTGGCTGTGTATCAAAGGTAAAAAATAATATAAATACTGTTCGGTTTCTCGCAAAAAACGATCGTTTCGTGTCTTAGGACATCAATGTATCGTCACGAGTCGTAGGGTGTAATTTGGATTTGTATGTGCATGTTTTTGTTTACTTTTTAAGGTCTGGTGCCCATCCACTCACATTATTTGGCTGGCAGACTGCACGGGTTTTTGTTAAAAATCTTCGTTTGTGTTCTGCTGAGGAAACAAAGTCACCTACATCTTGGATGCCCTGGGGGTAAGCAGATAAACATCAAATTTTCATTTTTGGCTGAACTATCTCTTTAAGCTTACATACATATACATATAATGTTGCCTTGAATGAAGGGAGAAAAAAAAACACGCACACTGAAACAGAAGCTAGGATAGGTGTTGCATGTGTTGGGTATGGTTCATTATTAAATTTCCCCTTTATATAAATGTATTTATATAATTACCATTGTGATTATGTCATTATTATTATTATTATTATTATTATTATTATTATTAATACTGATATTACTGTTGCCGTCATTACAAAATATCATCACAAAATATTATTGTTACCATCACTGTCTTTAGTATTGTTATTATTATTATTATTACTGTTAATATTATTGATATTACTGTTACCATCATCACAACATATTATTGTCATCATCACTATCTTTAGTATTATTGTTATTACTTTTATTATATTACTACTGTTATTATTGATATTACTGTTACTGTCATCACAAAATATCATCATTATCATCATTAACTATTACTACTTATACCATTATTATTATTCAGATTGTCATTTTTGCTTATTTTCATTTATTATCATTGCTGTTTTGTTGTTGGTATTGTTTTTTTGCTGTTGTTTTTGTTGTATGTTTTGCACTCCTAATAAAAAAATAAAATAAAAATAAAAAGTCATTGCCTGTGCAATTTTGCATTTTACCGGTAAATCGCTCCAGTAATTTTACTGGTATTACTAGTGAAAGGGCCTTTTGGTTAAGCAGTATTCCCATTATATGTAATCTAAGCATAATGCGTATCCTTAATGGCTCGGTTTTTTAGGAAGTCAATGGTAGTTTTGATAGTTAAAGTTTTTACAAAATGTTGGTATTTTAGTACTATTTATATACTGTTGTCTTTATTTATTATTTCATGATCTGTTGTCTTTTTAATATTTTTATTTAGCTTTGTGTTTATTTCAGGTTTAGTTTGAATAGTTTTACTTAACTTTACTTGGTAAACATTTTATTTCAGTTTCACTGCAAATTTATTTTATTTCAGCTTTGTTTCTATTTTAGTTAACAGTAACAACACTGGTAAAATATATTTGATAGGAGGATATTTGATGTTATTTATTTGTAAGTTAGTTATCCTATTGATGGCATGTGTGTTCTTGAATTCTGTCTGTACTATTTCTTTAATTAATGTAGACAGCCAGTAGCGTATCTTCTCATGCTGTTGTTTTAGGTTTTATTTTAGACATCCCACACTATTTTACAGACAATGTGTCGAGTTAAATATAGTTCAACTTTTAAATAACCGTATGTTCTGTTGCATTCTGTCGTTCCCCATACAGCTGTTTTTGAACACCCCAAGAAACATGTCTAATCGGTGTCTGGTGGACCATAATTACACAAAGCTTTCTTAAGGCCGACTCGTTGATCAGACAACACAATGAATAGTTGTAATGAATAGAAAAAATGTTTTGCACATTTTTAATTATTGAACTCAAGGACTAAAAGTGGTTCATTCAGTTAATGTAGAGAATTTGAGTTATTGATTGCACCAAAATGTACATTGAGTCCAAATATAACAAAAATATAAAAAACTAGTTTTGTGGTGTTAATAACTCTGAAAATGCATAATCGCATGTGGGTGTTAAAACAAATCCGTCTGACTGACTATTTTCTGTGGAACACATAAGGATAGACAAAATCGAAATCCTAATATAGGCCTATATGACTCGCTATTGAGAGCTTTTGCATGAAACTTGCTATTGTCTCTCCTCTGCCATAGCTAGCAAGTATGTGTTTAGATGTAAAGAGCATGACTAGTGCTCTTTAATTTTATTTTTGATGTGAATTGGCCTTGAAGTTAACATTAGTACAGCATTTTCTAAATGAAGTCTCTGTCTGCCCACCTTCAGGTAACAAATCAAAAGGACTACAATGGGTAATAGATGTGACCATAGCCTACCCTAATGCAAGACCCATGGACATTCAGACATGGATTTTTGGTTACAGAGATCCAACAGTCACACATGTACACTACAGGTAAGAACTGTTCTGTAATATGTAATATAGTGTTGTATCTGCAAATGTCTCAAAGATCTAAAATCTAACTTTAAATTACAGCTGGCCGATATGGCCCGAAAAGGTATCATGATAAAATATTTCTTTCAAGTTTAAAGAAAGAAACCAGACAATTAATTGTGGTGTTAAACTATTTTTTATGGTCAGAACATGACAAACACTTTACGTTTTTGAATTTTTTACACTTTCACAGTCAATAAGGTATCTTAATAGAAAATTGAGTTAGTTTCTGCATGTTCTAATAAGTGATATTGTTTCAAATCATAAAACAGGTTTGTGTTGCCTGACTTTGACCCATATCTTCAGCACAGTTTGCAGTACAGTCTGCAGTATTTTTGTCTGTTAAAAAAGCACCTTTGACGGTAGCTTGAGTTAAGATGCAGATGTAAATTAGTTCATTATCAAAAACAGAAACATCTGTAAAAAACAACCTCATTCTTATATTTTATACTCTATAGATTGTTTGAGTTTTATTAAAACCCAACATGTTCATGTCTTTCTTTCTTCACTCTCAAAGAAATTACATTTCTTAAGGAATACATTACAGGATATTTTTTCCATATAGTGCACTTCAATGGCACTATTTTTAACCTTTAAAGGGCTCTGCACGATCCTTGCCGAGGAATAAGGGACTTATTTAGTGAAACGGTCGGTTATTGTCTAAAAAATTTACAATTTATATACTTTTTAACCTTAAATGCTCATCTTGTGTAGCTCTACGATGCGCATAAGTGCTCTGTGCACTCTGGTTCAATACCGTTAGGGTATGTCGAAAAACTCCCATCTCATTTTCTCCTCTAACTTCAAAATTGTCCTACATCGCTACAGAAGTACCCAGCCAGGGTTTCCAAAGTGAACAAGAAAAGGTACAACAGCAATGTAGGACGATTTTAAAGATGGAGAAGAAAATGCGATGGAAGTTTTTTTTGACATACCCTAACTGTCTTTAACCGAAGTGTGCATGCGCATCGCAGAGCTAGACAAGACAAGCATTTGTGGTTTAAAAGTGTAGAAATATTATTTTTTTAAATAAAATGACTGATTTCGCTAGATAAGACCCTTATTCCTCAGCTGTGATCATTTAGAGCCTTTTGAAGCTGCATTTAATCAATCCTTAAATGTTTTCCTCAAAAAACTGAACTGAACTGAAGAAAGAAAAGCATTAATATCTTCTCAAATTATCAGGACATTTTTATTTTGAAAGTGGAGTAATCCTTTAAACACTGGTCTTCCAATACCATGGTAAAAATTCTATGTATTTGTATGTAAAACAGTAGTTTACCGTAACTATATTCCATTACTCTCTTAATACATGTCTACATTAATAATATAATACAATTTTATATGAATATCCAACATTTCTGCTACAACACCATGGTGCAGTTAGTGGTACCACAGTAAATCCATGGTAAATAATGGCAATTTGTATATTGAAAAGCCTTCTGACTGTATCAGTGCGGCCAGTGTTTCTCCTGTTTGTCAGCGCTGCTTCGTCTGGCATTAAACTAGTTTTAATAACAGAGTCGTTTGTGTTCATCGCTGAATTCAAACGTCTTACACTGAATCACACAGCGCTGTTTAATGGTCACATGGCCGAGACTTCAGCAAGTAAACGCATCTGCTCTAGTAAGATCATACTGCACTGCCATTTGAACTTTGAGTTGAGTCGATAAACAGCCGACAAACGAGAGACACTGGTTTGTTCCGCTTTTGGCATCATATCGATATTGTTTTATCACCCACCCCTACTTTAAACATGTTCTAATTGGCTGTAATTATGTTGGTTGTGCTTTCATTTCATTTTAAACGTCATGCCTGGACAAAGTGCAACACCGTGTTAACTATAATCAATATCAAACGCATATACACTGACTGTTCATTTAAAGAAATCTAGTAAATGAATTAGACAATAAATCACAGAATAAATTAAACATGACTTATAGCATGTCTAATGAATATACATTCAATTCACGTCCCGATTCAGATTCATGTAAGCTCTGTTTATGTTCATATGCGATTTACTTGTGCTTTACATTTGTTCAGCAAATGCATAATGCTTATTCACGGTGTTCAGAAACAGAAAAAGCCACTGCAAGTAAGCAAATCTTTTTACTAACAAATGTGAAGCAAATATGCAGTTTTCTACGGACCTTTTTGTAAGATGTAAATAAACATATGCACACTCACACGTCAAATGTGAGCACCGCGTATTTTGGAATCCTATTGAGAAAGTCGGGTGCAAGCATTTACATGGCTAAAATTCTGATTAAAAACAGAATGATTATGATTAGGTTTATCATTAAAAACACTGTAATTGAGCCGCTGTTTCACGGAAACCAGCCGCTACTAGGGTGCAACGGTATATTCACGTCATTAAGTCATGGCTCACAATACTTCATACAAAGCCAAAATGGTTAATTTTTTATAAATGATTACTTCTAAGATGTGAGTAAATGGTTAACAAAAAGTAATGTCCAATAAACAGTCCCACCAGGATTTTAAGGAAAAAAAGTGTGGCATTATGGCTTTATGGCCATTGCTATATTTGATGCTAAATTAAATCTGTGTAAACTTTCATTTTGTTGAGCTACAATACCTATTGTCACTATTCACAATACATTTTGTTGCATTTTTGTATTGTGCTATATTTTGACACCCTTAGGCACTGCACTTTCATGATCTGACTACAAAAGGTTAAACAAGTACAAGAGATGATGAAAATGATGGGGAATGATTTGTAATCTCCTTCCATGTGTTACTCCCCATTTCTGAACCCTCGCTGTGAAACTGACTTTAAGCCCTTTGTAAATTTAGTGCCAGGTGGGTGGATGGTCACACTGGGTCAACAAACTGCCTGAGATTTTTTATTTTTTTTAAAGCCTCCCTGCAAACTGTCTTTTATTCTGCTTTGCCGTTTGCTGAATCAGTCAGAGTCCAGACAGCACTGCTGTGATTTATGAGCACCTCACCGTTTACAGGCTCATCAGTTTTATCTCCACACCTGCCCTAAAACGGCCTCAGAGGCAAACAGGAAACAAAAGTGTCGACTTAATGAAGTTTTACAAGGAAGTAAAAAATACAGTCGTTGTGGTTTGATATTTATATAGCATGCCACATGATAATGGGTGACCCAGTATTGGTTGTTGGTCACTTGCATTCTAGTTTTATTTGTTAAGCCTTTGTGTAATACCTGTCCAACATGTTGTCACTCCCAACTCGTCACATATTGATACTTGGTCAGTACCCCTTTAGCATCACTTTTGGATGTGCAGGGTCCTCCATTGCTTTTTGTTGTTCGCATTATGCGTCACATTAAATTGTTTGCATGCATTTGCCAAAATAGAAATCATTGTATATAAATGTATACTTCCATAGATATTTTGGAGAACCTAACCCGATCCCTACACCTACCCTAAACCTAGCGTTAACCATTTCAGAACAATATAAAACACACAACAGGCAAATAAAAGTACAGTGACAGGTATTTATTGCAAAAACTGACCATTAATAGCAGTTTAAAATGTCTTGCATTCCAAGGCCTCCGATATCTTTATGCAAAGAACAGCGTGCATCATAAGGTTTTAATCGCTGAAAATGATCTCGCTCCTGCACATATCACATTCAAAAAGATACTCTCGAGCTTGGTTAGCTAGCATGACGCAGTCGGTCATGAGACACAAAAGAGCCAGTGGCATTTCAACGCGAAAGCTGACGTAACGCTTCTTCTGGCGGAAATGTTTTAATATTTTCAAAAACTGCACACAGGATGAGATTTACGGCGGATAAAGACGGCGATCGCATCTATTTTCAGAAATCAATCGTTTTGCCTCAGAAGACTTGGGATATTAATACTTTTTAAATAAATTGTGACTGTAGTTGCATCTGCCTGTTATATTGTGTTTTATACTGACAAATGGTTAGGTTTAGGAGCAGGGGTTGGGTTACATATTTGTGAAAGTGTAAATAGTAGGGATGCACCAAAATGAAAATTCTAGGCGGAAAACCGAACAAAACTAGCGTTTTTTCGTGTGTGTTTTTTCTCTCCATGTATTTTTTTCACCATTGCATGAATTAAATAGCCAAAATGTGGATTTTACAGTTCTGTCTTGCTTTTTTTAAAGAAAAATATCAATTAGGAAAGGAAGGAGGTGAAGTGAGGCCAAGTATGGTGACCCATGCTAGGAATTTGTGCTCTGCATTTAACCCATCCAAGTGCACATACCTGGAGCAGTGGGCAGCCATTGCTGCGGTGCCCGGGGAGCTGTTGGGGGATCGGTGCCTTGCGTGGTATTGAGGGTGAAGAGGGTGCTGGTTATTCTCTCTCCCCACCTACAATTCCTGCCGGACCTGAAACTCGAACCTGCAACCTTTGGGTTACAAGTCTGACTCTCTAACCATTAGGCCACGGCTGCCCCGTACAAAACAACAATTTAAAAATATTTACTTAACACTGAACATTTTTAACATTCTAGTAGACATTATAGCCATTATGGCCTACCAACAAAGCACAATTTAGCTTAAAATGAATAAGTTCG
Organism: Garra rufa; assembly: GCF_049309525.1. Lineage (NCBI taxonomy): Eukaryota > Metazoa > Chordata > Actinopteri > Cypriniformes > Cyprinidae > Garra > Garra rufa. The sequence goes on along the minus strand of NC_133373.1, from coordinate 15,128,836 downwards.
TAAAATAATATTCTTTGGTCATTTGAAGATGAAGACACTCTTCTTGAATCAGGCATGTGTTTTTTAATGTACAAATAAATGCAGCCTTGCTGAGCAGAAGAGACTTCTTTTAAAACAATAGAAAATATTACAGGTCCCAATTTGAACACTATGTGTGAATGTTATAATAAATGTATTAATAGAGCTGTTGCAATTAATTATTGTAATTACAAAACTAACATTTATGAATGTTGACTTATTTTACTATGGAAACTAAACAGTCTCTCGCTGTCGGTGCTTGTAATGATTTTTGTGTCTTTCTCGGACAGTTTTAAATCGCGTCACGTCATTGTTCCGTATAACTTATTTGGTCTTTTTGCTTATTTGGCTGAACATGAAAAGAGTTATTTTTTTTTTTTATTTTTTTTTTTTTTGCTATTCTCGGCTGAATAATTTCGGTTGCCGAACATTCGGTGCATCCCTAGTAAATAGTTAATGCAAAAAAATAGTTTTGACTGTTTACATTGGGGGAAAAAAAGCACACCCCAAAAGAATGTGTTGGCCTGACAAGTAAAATAATTATAATTAAAAAAAAAAAAAAAGGAAAAAGTTTACATATTTTACTTGTTGGTAATTTAAAGGCCTTAAAAATGTGTGTATCAAACATAATGGATGAGAAAATTCGTAGTACAAAAATAAAATGACACCAATCTTACGGTGTGTTCACACGGGGCGTCAGCGTCAACGCTTGACTGAAGGCGTGGCTGTCAGCCAATGAAATTAGACAGGAACGTAATTGGCTGCCGCCTGGCTACTGTATTTGCATAGAGCGATCCTGATTGGCTGACGCTTCCGTCGGCGGTGCTTCACTGGCGTTGCTCGCGGCAGAAGTTGAAAAAAAAAACTTATATTGTTAATGTGAGAATATAAAATCTCAAACTAAATCTGGGACATGAATTTACATTTGTTTAAATCCTCGTTTCAGAACACCACCACACACCACTATGGTTATGTCAGGCATACAGACAAGACATCCATCAAATGACAACAGTGAATCAGAGCTGACCTACCAATAACTTGATGTTTTCTGTTAAACGGGCACTGATGCTCTTTTCGCTCTTTGTTTTTTGACATTGGCTGACTAGAGGATGGCTGAGAGTGTTTTAATACTGAGTGACTTTGAAATGCCCTAAAACAAAACAAACTCTCCCGTGGGCACTTGTTTTTCCTGTCACACTTAGTTTGGTTTGACCCAAGGTGGTTATTAGGGTTGGGCGATGTCGACCAATTTGGCATCGTGCGATGTCTAACGTGAAACATCGCGATGGACGATGGCATCGTCTGCGGGGGGGGCGGGGAGAGGGCGGGAGTGCGGGATGGTTGTTGTTAAATAATTAATTCATAACGAATTAATTAATTGTAGCCTACTGTTTCGACCAGTGCTTAATTTGAGCCGGATTTTTAAAGATGCGGCATTAACAAGTGCATTAGATCGTGACAGTGCGTGTGTGCGTGCATACGAGACATAGCAAGCGCGGGTTTATGTAGATGTATTTTGAGGATGTGTGTTGGTCCTTAACATATTTTCGACCAGTCAGCTTTAAGTTCAAAATCGCTCTCATTGATTGCTTACTGCTTAACCCACTCTCTCCAAATGCATTTAATGAGCAGAAATGAGCGTAATGTTTAGAGAGAAAGTGTAATATCAGAAATGATACCAAATCAAGCTAAATATTATTATGTATTAACGTTGTAAACACTATAAACATAGCTATAAGTTAGTTACCCTGACTCCAAAATTAATCATCTAAATGTAACGGTATTCTGAACAGAACAGGAATGAAACAAAATATACAAAGTTAAGAAAACAAAACAAAGCAAAACTAAAAATAGCAGGCGTTGGGCTCACGTACCTCTGTAATTCGGCACAAATCCAAGTGTTTTCCAAGGCTGCATTATATATTAAACCTACTTAAAAATCATAATTAAGCATAATTGTGAATTCACAAATGCTATGATTTAGTTACATAAATATATGCAATGCAGGTTTATTATATTAGTGTAAAATAATCAAAAAGCCTGTGTAATGAATTGAGTTTTATTTTTACCAAATTCTTTGCCATTACTTTTCTAGATTCCATTTGAATCTATTTAATGGTTCCATTAAAATTTAACATCTCCAGTTAATTTATTTTATTAAAAATTAAAATGTTCTTAAGTAAAATTTTTTTTTTTTTTTTTGTGGGAAATTAATCAATTAGATTAATCGATAAATGAGTCGATAGATTAATTGATATAAAAATAGTCCTTAGTGGCATCCCTGATTGCTTGTAATGATATTTCGAAGCCATTTCAAAGTGCTATAATCAGATTGCGTATCGCAAATCATTTGTTTCAGATAGGGACTTCAAATCTTGTATCGCAAAACATTTAGATCGGAACTTTGAGTATCTCAATAATTTGATTCATATCGTGACCTCGGAGTCAAATGGCAAATCATTTGATCTTGGTCGGAATGTTTGTGAATCATATTTTGAATTGAATTTAATTGAATTGAATTGAGTCCTGATCTAAAGCAAAAGTTCTCTTTTCTACTGTTTAAAAAAAAATAAATAAATGAAAAAAAGATTTGTAAAATCACTCCAAAATCCTGATCTGAAACAAATGATTCGCGAACCTGCACCAAAGTCCTAATCTGAATTAAATGATTCACGATCTTCCCTTCTAAATTACCGATGTAAATCAAATGATTTGCAATTAAAATAAAAATGTCATTTTACAGTATCTGTACGAACTCTGGTTTCAATAGGAACCTTTCACAGTGATGCTATTAAAACAGTAATTTTGGGTGAAAAGCATAGACTGTAAAAAATATGGACGTAGTGTCCGTGACGTCACCCGTAGGTTTCTGCTGAGTGATTTTGAAGCCTATAGTGGGCGGGATTCCCCGAAGCCATCTTGGAATCGTGTCATCGCGCGTCACTCCCGGATAATCGAAAATGGGCAAAGAGGCGGGATGTGGGTGGAGCTGGGTGCTGAAACCACGCCCACTTAGTGCACCAGTGGTGACAGCAGCAACAATCCCCTGTCACTCAAGCGGCCACGCCCTTAATTAGGCAGAACTTTACGGCTTAATATAACTTAAACGGATGAGTTATAAAAAAAATTCACCCCCCTCACAGTTGACATGAAGGGCGAAATTAGCTATATAGTCTAAAACCACTTTTTGAACCAGGCTGTAAACATGTTTTTTTCTGCTGTAAAGTTGGGCATTTTAACATGGGGAGTCAATGGGACTGACTCTCTTCTGCAGCCAGTCTCTAGCGGCCAGTTCATGAATTGCTGTTTAAGTCACTTATGTGTTGGTTTCAATAGAGAGAGCAGGAGGTTGCCGCTTGGTGAAGAGGTCTTAATTAAAAAAAAAAAAAAAAAAAAGAGTTTTGCTCTGTGGATACTAAATCTACCAGGTCACTGATATTCCCCTGAAACAAATCTCTGAGAGACAGAGAGGTTTAATTGGTTTGGTGGAGGTGCTCCATTTCAAGCAAGACTTACAGAGTCTTTAGGGAACATATCGCATCCGCAACACATTAATGTCAGAGTTTACGATAACAAGAACTGTCTTAGATAAAATAAGGACTTAACCGATATTTCCTTGTCAGAAGTATTTTTACACTACTGAATAACATATCTATGTTTGTGTTCAATTACGGTCATTTCAATAATTTTCACCTGTTTTGTCTTCATTCACTGGCTTTACCAGAAAAAGAGACTTTTGTTTGTAATAAGAACTCAAAAACATACAGCTCAAATGAAAATCAAATGTGTTCATAAACACTTTAGTGATGGCATGCAGTGCAAAGCATTGCTTTTTTTTTTCTTTCAAAATCATCCTGAGTTTCGAACAACAAAAAAAAAGATATGCTAATCTATATGTTCTTATTCATTAGCTGACCTGCCCTATAGAACACAAAACCTTCAAACGAAAGCTTGTGGGACGTATCAGTAACGTGACGTGACAAATGTGTGTGGTTTTGATCTTTATGGAGCTGTATGTCCTTCTAGCAGGAAAACGTATGATCTGATGCACATATCTGTTCTATAGATGCTTCTGCGTGTCTCTGGTGACTTCTGTTCCCAGGACTCTTATCTCATGTTATTGCCAGGCATTTTTCTGGAATTTGTCCCCAAGGGCCTTATTACTCCACACCTATTGATTTGTGTGTGGTAGATGGAAAGTGAGCTCAGATAAACAAGTCGAAAGAAAGTAAGCTATAGATGTACAGTATGGAAGGATGTACAGTATATTAATGAGTGAACAACTTTGAATGTTTCTACATTAGTTGGTGCTACTAGAGGTTCAGAAAGTAGTCGTCAGGAAAAAATCCATAAATAATTTATATAGTAATACATAGATTTCTGTTTGAGAATACTATATTAGGGGAAACTGGGACAATTATTACACTAAATTTGCAAACATGGTTTAACAGGAGTTGAATCAGCTTTAACTCCTGTTAAACTCCTGCTGTTCTTTCCATTCAACAGATAATCCTAAAATGGTCTCCACAAAACTATTATGCAGCAATATTATTAATAATAGCAATATCAAGATCAATAATACGTGTCTTGAACATCAGTATATTAGAATGATTTCTGAAGAATCATGTAAATCTGAAAACTGGAGTAGTGATGCTGAAATTTCAACTTTGCATCAGAGGAATGAATACTTTTAAAACGTTTTTTATGTTTTATAATATTGTACAATACTGCTTTTATAATGCAGTCTTATGTTAAAATGCTTTAATTATCTTTTACCCCACATAAAATGACACTCTGTACACCATAATGACAAAGTACAAAATGTTTGTAACAACTTTATAAATTTATTAGAAATAAAAAAACCTGAAAGTATTCCATTGCATAAGAATACTTTTGCACGGCACTTCATGTTTGAACATATTTGTACAAATTTTTACATATCAGTCTTTACAGTTGAGGTCAAAAGTTTACATCCCCCTTTCAGGATCTGCTAAATGTTATTTTATCAAAATAAGAGGGATCATACAAAATATTAACATAAAAGATGTTTACATATAGTCCATAAGAGAAAATAATAGTTGAATTTATTTTAAAAAAAATGACCCTGTTCAAAAGTTTACACCCCCTTGATTCTTAATACTGTGTTCTTACCTGAATGATCCACAGCTGTTTATTTTGTTTAGTGATAGTTGTTCATGATTCCCTTGTTTGTTCTGAGCCGTTAAACTGCCTGCTGCTCTTCTGAAAAATCCTTCAGGTCCCACAAATTCTTTGGTTTTTCAACATTCTTGTGTATTTAAACCCTTTCCAACAATGTATGATTTTGAAATCCATATTTTCTCACTGAGGGCAACTGAGGGACTCATATGCAACTATTACAGATTGTTCAAGGCTCACTAATGCTCCAGAAGGAAAAACTATGCATTATAAGCCGGGGGTGAGAACTTTTGAAAACATTTTTCTTATTTTGCCTAAATATCATATTTTTCCATTTAGTACTGCCCTACAGAAGATAGTTACATGTTTCCCAGAAGACAAAACAAGTTAAATTTACTCTGATATTCAAATTTAAAAAGTTTTTACCCCCCAGCTCTTAATGCTTGGTTTTTCCTTCTAGAGCATCAGTAAGCTTTTGAACCTTCTGTAATAATTGCATATGAGTTCTTCAGTTGTCCTCCGTGTGAAAAGATGGATCTCAAAATCATAGTCATTTTTGGAAAGGGTTCAAATACACAGAAATGCTGGAAAATTAAAGAATTTGTGGGACCTGAAGGATTTGTCTGAAGAACAGCCGACTGTTTAACTGTTCAGGACAAACAAGGGACTCATGAACTACTATCACTAAACCAAAAACCCAGCTGTGGATCATTCAGGTAAGAACACAATATTAAGAATCAAGGGGATGTAAACTTTTGAACAAGGTCATTTTAATAAATTCAACTTGTATTCTCTTGTGGACTATATGTAAACATCTTTTATGTGAAATATATCATATTCAGGTTAGTAGTAGTTAGTAGTTTGATAAAATAATGAACATTTAGCAGATTCTGAAAAGAGAATGTAAACTTTTGACCTCAACTGTATTTTCATATAAAATACTTTCAGCTTGACAATTTTGATAAACAGGATTCTGCTAATGTAAATATATTCATGCAAGTTTTTGGACATTTCTAATACCAAAAGAAGGTTGTTAGTTATTAAGGGAGCATTAAAAATGCAGTTGCAATTTACAGTCTCTCAGTAGTGATACACAATCATAACCAAAATCAGTAAAGAGAAGATTCGCATTAGGGTTATTATTACCTAGTACAGTAACTGAGGGAAGTTGACTATTTCTTAAACAAAGGCAGAAGCAGAAGCTGGATCAGTCAGGAAACCGTAATTTTGTGATGTTGTAATATTGTGCCAGTCACATTTTCTCTGTACTGTTTGTTTGTTTTCATAAGAGACGTGCACATTTGCAGTCAGTGGTGTGTTTGTACGTCTCAGCTGTCTGTGCGGAGCTCGGCCAGTGTTTCAGCAGAAAACTGCTGTCATCAGTTGAAGAGTCTCATCAGCACAAACGCTGAATCTGTCACACTGCTCACGGCTCACAAGCCTAAAGAGCTGAGCTCTCTACTACACCATGCTAACTGTGGGAGATCTGATGAAGACTGAGAATTGGGATCATTTGTGCTCCATACTCATCTGTTTTTTTTTGTTTTTGTTTTTTCGTGCCTGTTAGATTTTCTCCCACAAGCTGTTTTTATTGCCTCCACAAATTACCTTCATTATTGTAAATTTCATTTAGTAAATGTGTTTTATGCTTTTTATACTGTTCTCATTTAATCAGCCCCGCTGTTTTGGCGTGTTTAACATGTTAACTTTGCTGTACTACTATCAACTTGGCTTTTTTTTTTGAAAGAACAGGAAATGAAAGAACAGGAAACTATTGGGTCAGGAGTGCAACATTTGCTCAACATGTCAGAACATGTTATTAAAATAATATAAACAATGTGTTCATCCAAATGAACAGATAAACTGTTAAATGTAATAGCTAAAATACATTCAGTACTGTGTATAAGGCAAAGTAAATGTGCAACAAAGAATCCATGTTGTTAAATAACAATAATATTTATATAATAATAATAATAATATAAATTGTAAGTATATTAAAATGCAGTCTAAATTCTCATACTACATTAATATGCAGTTTTTAATTATAACTAAATTAATGTAGTATTGTGAACTTTAAAACTACAATATTAAATTAATTAGTAGTAGTAGTAGTAGTAGTAGTACTGCTACTACGACATTTTAATATTATTTAAGTTTTGTAAATGTGATAAGGTTATTGAGTTTTTATCAGGTCATATGGTTTTTAAAGTGTTCTAATATTGAGTCCCTACAACAGGTTTAAATGCAGCTAAGGTCAGAAAACGTAATTTTCTCAGAATATACATTTATGTATAGTCATTTGTCAATGATTTCAAAACGGTTTGTTCGAACCAGCTTTGATTGTAATGTCTGTAAACCCCTCCCTTTCATTAACCTACCCTGCCTTGATTGGTTAGCTGGCCAAACCTGTTGTGATTGGCACAGAGAGGAGTACTTGAGCAAGTTAGTGAGCGCTACCATCTGCGTTGCCAAGTCCGCGGATGTTTTTGGTGTAGCGGTTTAAAGCGACCTTAATAAAAACATTTTTAAAATCTACCAGGGGAACCTTGACAAAAAGCATGTATTTCACACCCCGAAACATGTTTTTTAACGGGGGACTCCCCTTGGAACGTGATTGGGCTAGTTTTGAGTTGCAATTGGGCGATTTTGTTGTGAAAACATGGCAACCCTGAGACCTTTACATAACTATAATATAGTGCTCCAATCCATTCTTAAAATAATGACATAAAAAATTTGTTCAACACTTATGAAAGTGAATCGTGCCCACAGCTAAAGTGTAAACACATAACAAAACAATAATGGTGGATAAGATAGCCGAGTGCTGACGTGACTAACTGATGAAACAACACAGTTTGTAAACCAAAATATGTCTACGTTACATTCTTTATTATTAAATGAATGAAATAGAACAATGACAGTCTACATTAATCAACGCATTCTTAGGAAATAGTAGGTTCAAAGCGAATTATCACAACTATTTTAGCAAGACAGTAATATCGTGGTTTACCTGGAAACCTAAAGCTGCACTAGGTATACATCACATATTAGCACAATAGATTTTGAGCACTCACTTGAAAATGTACACAACGTATCAATTGTACTTACAGGTTGTGGTTTGGAAACGCTTGTTAATCTAAATAAAGTAGATAAGAAGATAAAAGCCAAGATTAGAGAAGCAGTCTTTTGTAAAATGACAAGCACACAACAAAAGATTTGAATTGTATTGCTGTGGTATTGTGAAAAAAAAAAAAAAAAAATTGAATCACTGATTCTTCACATCATCTTTCGGGAATAAAAAAAAAAAACTTTCATGTGTGCAGAACACAGCATCTTCTCGACAGAATGTAAAGGTTTGGCCGATAGATGGCTGATAGACATTGCAATGTCGTGGCGGCATTGTGATTGTGGACAAGTCAGACAGTTCGTATTTTTTGGGCAAGTGGGTATTATGGTAATATGTTACCTAGTGACGTAGATCGGTAACAGGCAGAAGATTAGAAAATATGACAACTCGTTAAGACGATTCTAAGTCGACTCTTTCTTTTGAGATCTTTATGTATAATGCACTTTTTTGATTAACAACTTTGCAGACAAATATATTTTTTGACAACACATGTTTCTAAATGCTGTATTGACCATTAGTCAGTACAGTCATGGCCAAAAGTTTTGAGTATGACAAATATTAGTTTTCACAAAGTTTGCTGCTGAACTGCCTTTAGATCTTTGTTTCAGTTGTTTCTGTGATGTACTGAAATATAATTACAAGCACTTCATACGTTTCAAAGGCTTTTATCGACAATTACATGACATTTATGCAAAGAGTCAGTATTTGCAGTGTTGGCCCTTCTTTTTCAGGACCTCTGCAATTTGACTGGGCATGCTCTCAATCAACTTCTGGGCCAAATCCTGACTGATAGCAACCCATTCTTTCATAATCACTTCTTGGAGTTTATCAGAATTAGTGGGTTTTTGTTTGTCCACCCGCCTCTTGAGGATTGACCACAAGTTCTCAATGGGATTAAGATCTGGGGAGTTTCCAGGCCATGGACCCAAAATGTCAACGTTTTGGTCCCTGAGCGACTTGGTTATCACTTTTGCCTTATGGCACGGTGCTCCATCGTGCTGAAAAATGCATTGTTCATCAAACTGTTGTTGGATTGTTGGAAGAAGTTGCTGTTGGAGGGTGTTTTGGTACCATTCTTTATTCATGGCTGTGTTTTTGGGCAAAATTGTGAGTGAGCCCACTCCCTTGGATGAGAAGCAACCCCACACATGAATGGTCTCAGGATGCTTTACTGTTGGCATGACACAGGACTGATGGTAGCGCTCACCTTTTCTTCTCCGGACAAGCCTTTTTCCAGATGCCCCAAACTATCGGAAAGAGGCTTCATCGGAGAATATGACTTTGCCCCAGTCCTCAGCAGTCCATTCGCCATACTTTTTGCAGAAGATCAATCTGTCCCTGATGTTTTTTTCTGGAGAGAAGTGGCTTCTTTGCTGCCCTTCTTGATACCAGGCCATCTTCCAAAAGTCTTGGCCTCACTGTGCGTGCAGATGCGCTCACACCTGCCTGCTGCCATTCCTGAGCAAGCTCTGCACTGGTGGCACTCCGATCCCGCAGCTGAATCCTCTTTAGGAGACGATCCTGGCGCTTGCTGGACTTTCTTGGACGCCCTGAAGCTTTCTTAACAATGCAGTGGAAAGTTTTTTCGGGATTAAGTTAATTTTCATAACAAAGAAGGACTGTGCAATTCATCTGATCACTCTTCATAACATTCTGGAGTATATGCAAATTGCTATTATAAAAACTTAAGCAGCAACTTTTCCAATTTCCAATATTTATGTAATTCTCAAAACTTTTGGCCACGACTGTATAGACTTAAAATCAGGTTGATCATTTTGAGTGTTTCTGTTCTGTATAACACATTCTTATTTGTTATATTTTTTTAGGACATACCCTATAAAGGACGTCCCAATAGAATCATCAGCGCTAGCAGATTGGCTATATCAGCGGTTTGTGGAAAAGGAGAAACTTCTGGCTCACTTCTACAAGACAGGTAAAGATAATTTAGTTTCCCCAGATCTATCCACCTTTTTCTTCAACGTGGAAGTAAGCCTATGGCTGAGACTTCCGATTCATTATCCGCTATAGGGAAATAACGAGAAGAATAACAACGTGCAGTAAACCAGTGTATTCATAATTAAGATTATACATTAAAATAATATGGTAAGATAGACCAGTTTGCATTCTTAAAAAAGGTGGATAGACTGTAAATATTCTTCCTCCAACTAAAACCAAGCTTGCTGACAAGTTCTCTCCATCTTCCTTTCATCTCGCAGGAGTTTTCCCTCCACTAGACGGCCAAAAAGAGGTAGGATCCCGAAACATGACCCTTGACAACGCTTGGCTGTTTTTCGTCCAAACGTTCGCCTTCGCCTCAGGCTACATGTGGTACAGCATTCTACATCACATCTACTGCTGGTTCTTCTGACCGCTCTGAGGAGACCGTAACGCGCAGGATGGAGGAGGGAACGCCAGAGACCAAGAGCCCCGATTGCCATTCTCCTCTGCCGGATGGTTGAATGTACCCCGCAGGACGACTCAAGTTGCCGTATCCGATCGCGGTGCCCATCCTTACGTCGGACAGACACATCCACCCAATCCCAGCTGCCCGTGCAGACATGCGTTTATCCTTTAGATTCGCGTAGAAACCAGTTCAACATGTTTACACATGCGCGCTCACATGCAGAGAGAAAATTATGCACATCTAAATGTTTACTCATGCACATGTGGACACACCTCTCTCTCTTTTTTTTTTTTCATTTTGTTTTATGTTTTTACTTACAATCAAAATTAGGCTCAGGAATAAGCCAGAGATAGATCTGTCACGTCCTCTTATTTCTCTCATGTCCTGCCACGTGAGCTTTCCCATCTTTTTATCGTCAGCTCCCAAACAGGACGACTGAAATTTTTTTTCAGAGACTACTGTCCTTTTTGGAAGAGCCTCCTCTGGCCTTCATTGCACTATGAATCCTTGTCGCTCCCCCCAATGGAAGACCCTCGGTGTGTGCTGCCCTCATGTCATTTCTTCCTCGTGGCCGTTTCATCTCGTGTTGACTGGATGCTGTTTTCTCTGTGTATTGTCAGTATTGAGAGACGGGAGAACGATCGTGATGTTTACACTGACTGAAGAGGGATTCGGTTTTGATGCGGTGGGGGGAATATTTCAAACCTGGTTCTTGTTTTTAAAACAAGGAGACTGCGTCCTCTGGAGAACTTTACACAATCAACGCCATACAGACACATCCAAGCGCACCACATGACTGCCACACGACCGATTCGATAGGACAATTACCCCTCACCTCCAAAGTTTTACAAATATTAAGCCATATGCTTATCTTAGGGTCAAAGGGGCCGGACATTCTACTGACTGAACTTTTGTGTTTGTTCATTGTCCTAAAAAGATTTTAATTTGTTGATTTTTGAGTCTCAAACTGGTCTCATTTCTGTAAATGTGACAGCATAACCTGCCTGTGTGATTGTGTGTGACTGCCCGTTTCGTTTTTCTATTTTTTAGATGCACATACTGTCTGGTAGCTTCATGTTATATCAGAGTGTTGGCAAATATCTGTTTAATAGTTGAGATTTTACTTTCTTTTTCCTCATTCTGTGATTAATCTTGTACATGAAGGAGTCCAAGCTTCAGTCGCTCTCAGCATTTTTACTTCTGAAATATCATGAATGTTTAGGAAAGACGGAGAAAAGGCTGTAAGGAGCTTCTGTCCCGGCAGGTGCTTACGTTGCTCTCAGTATCTGAGCGTCACCTCGTCTGCCATTTGCTGTTTTCTGCGGCGACCGTGTGGGCGCAATTCTGTTCATAAAAGGAAACCGTCTTAAAACTGCTGCCACACGGAAGGGATCAGAGGCGTAGATTGAGTTTTGTGCTGAGGCACAAAATATTTTAGACTAGCTTTAGACTATCTTGAGGAAAATGGAAACGTTCTCCTCGAGCTTGAGACAAAATTGCGTATTTCATGTGTGAAATTGGATCTGTTTGTTTGTGTCGGTGGGGAAGAATGCCATGAGTCTGTCTACGTGTGCTCCTCGTGTCGAAAGGGAATTAGAGGTGAGGTCCAGCAATAATGTACTCAAAACTAAATGCCCATGTTGTGGCGTTCTAAAGAAAACGATGCTTAGATGTACAAATTAGACATTTGTAGATGAAAACGTTGCACCGTAATTGTCATCCCCCCATTAACCGAAGCCATGTCATCTGTGAAAGTGAACTTTGTTTCTATAGCTTGCCAGATTGAAATGTGAATGACGCCAGAAGACTAAAGCCAAGTTAGATGCGGACTGCATTCATAGCAGGCTACGTCACCGTGAATTCTCCGCGAGGATCTCAGACCCTGGGGTTCCTCGTCTCGTTCTCGCTGTCTGTCAGATTGAGACGTAACATTGTTTTCCTAAGTATGGTTTTATGTTTTAAAAAAAGTGTGAGATATATCTATATATTAGCAATTTAACCAAATTACAATAGAATGGTCCATAATTTTCATTTTGTACTCCTGTTTCTCTTCCTAGCTACCCAGCCATTTTACAACACACAAATTAATTGTGCTGGAATAAAAATCATGCGCAGCAGTGACCCACAGGCTCTTCTCTGAGTGTTATTGATCTGAAGCATTCGGCGGAGTTGCATTTGTTCATCATTCTGATCTGGCTTTCGCCTTTTAAAGTCAATGTGAATTGTAGCGTTTGTTCTTGGAATAACATGCACCAATGAATCATTCACAGCTAAACTTGGATCATGCATTAGATCAATTTTGATATTTAAAGCCTCAGCTGCCTGTGTGTATTGCACTTTATGTTCAGATGAATAGCCAGAGTTGGTCCTTTCTGTGAATAGGGTACAAATTGGTTCCATTACTTTAGCAATAAAAGCACAAATCCCATCTGTTGTGAGAAATATTAGACATAGAATGAAGCTAGTTCACCAAACACATAAAATGATACATCAGTCACAGCCTGTATTGAGAGAATGCTAAGTGAATCCACAAAATGCTGGCAATTCCAGTACATACTTTTTAAGTTCAGAAATGTTACACTGTAAAAAGTTGTCACCAGTTTCAACTTAAGTTTTTAAGTTCAGCAGCTGCCTTAACATTTTAAGTTAAATCAACTTAAAAGTACAAATCATTTTAACTCATTTTATTGTCGTGAGTTGAATTGACTTGTAGTTTTACGTTGATTTAACTTAAAATTTTAAGGCAGCTGCTGAACTTAAAAACTTAAGTTGAAACTAGTGAAATTGTAAAAAAAAAATATATATGTGTGACCCTGGACCACAAAACCAGTCTTAAGTCGCTGGGGTATGTTTGTTGCAATAGCCAAAAATACATTGCATGGGTCAAAATTATTGATTTTTCTTTTATGCCAAAAATCATTAGGAAATTAAGTAAAGATCATGTTCCATGAAGATTTTTTGTAAAATTCCTACTGTAAACCTATCAAAATGTAATTTTTGATTAGTAATATGCATTGCTAAGAACCTAATTTGGACAACTTTAAAGGTGATTTTCTCAGGATTTGGATTTTTTTGCACCCTCAGATTCCAGATTTTCAAATAGATGTATCTTGGCCAAATATTGTCCTATCCTAACAAATCATACATCAATAGAAAGCTTATTTACTGAGCTTTCATATTCTATATAGAGTTTACCACCCAAGTTTCACACTTCACTTTTAGTATTTTTAAAAAGAGATTTAAGCCTTATTTTGTACCCTGTTCAATGAAATTGACAGATGCTTTGGTTACTTATGCTTCGTACAATCATATCTAGTTATTATATACCTGTCTTTTTGGTAAATCCTAATTGTAAACTAGGTTTTTGGACATAGCAGTAGTCTTGAACATGTAGAAATATAAAACTTACTGCATACAGGTAACACACAGGTATTAAAATAATAAAGATGAAAGAATGATGGTGAGAGATTTTCCACTGTAAGTGGGGTGATGTACATGTTGTCCGTCCTTCCTGGCTGAAAAATGGTGTTCTCGGAAGCCTTCAGAAAGAAATGGCAAACTACATTTGAAGTGGATCAAAACCTTTTATTAAAGTTGTCCTAAAATCAAAACAATACCCATTGTTGTCTTGGTATAACTTTGTAAAATAAATTTTGATCCACTTTAAATGTTGACTACTGTATACCAAATCCATTCACATGCATTTTGAGATTTAAAAGTGGCTGCCAATACTCCTGACTGACTACAGTGATTTGATTTTAAGTGTTTTTTTTTTTGTTTGTTTCTACAAAGCCATTAATAAGTCATATTGTTTTGTTTTGTTTTTTTTTCGTTTTTTTTTTCTTTGCTTTTAGCTTCTGAATGATTGTATTAATGCAATAGTTTGTAACAAGATGCTTGAAAATGAAAAAAAAAATTAAGATTAAAATTAAGAAGAAAATATTAGCTCTTTTCTAAAGACAAAGGATGTAATTTTGGTGTTGTGTCATGGAGCAGAAATTGAGTTAAGATTTCCAGTTGCTCACTGTACTTTCACTTACATGGCCTTTATACGAACATTTGAAGCACATGGATGCTCATAACCACCTACCTGTGACTCATAATTGATTATAACTCTAACAATACGTCTATTCAAATGAAATTATGTTATCTTCTCAGTCTTTTTGGCTATATGTCCAAAACTCATATCCTGTAAAGCCATCCATTGAAAATGAGGAAAAGGTCTTTATGTGAACTTTGGCCCTGCCACACCCAGAGCTGTTTAGCACATTAAACACATTGCTGCCACCAAGAGGAAGAACAGTCAATGTGCAGTGTGCTGTTTCAATAACAACGTAGCGGGTGCAGAGGTTAATCTGCAGACGGTACGTTTCTCAGAAGTAGCCTAGTTTTTTTTTTTTTTTTTTTTTTTTTTTTTTTTTTTTTTTTTAATCAAGGAAACAATGATTCATAGGCGTCCAAAGATACAGTCCGAGAAACATGTACAATGAATAAATAGGTTGGGAGAAATGCTAACTAATTAATCATTACTGAAAGCCATGGTTTACTGTAAATGTAGTCTTTACAGTTAAGTTTTAAAACTTAAAAACCGTTTCGGGTTCGCTTCTCATAAGCTGTGCAATGCGCTGTTCCTTTAAGAAATATCCTCCCGCTGTTCCCGGGCGTTCTCGCGGTTCTTCAGCGCTTGGCAACGTGCACGCTGTGTCCTCACACGGACCAATGAGATCACCGCAAACGATAAAGCCCAGCCAATCAGAATCCAGCGTTTGTGCGCACGTTTGAAAATCAGCTTGCTTGGTCCATGTCTGTTTGTTTCGGAACATAAACAATAAACTATAGCGTTTTATAAACGAAAACTTCTATAAAATAATAGAAGACACTGGGATATAAGCGTAAAAGCTCAGCTGTGAGTGAACTGCGGTAAGTGAACTGTTTGAATGAATCATGCCACGTTTGTTAGTACAGTTTGCACATAAATAATTGAGTTCTGTTGTAATGCAAGTTATTAGTTTGAAGTCTGGACCTGCTGCTGTGTGTATGATGCCTTCCAAAACTGAAGACTATGAGGTGATGCTCACCATAGGCTGTGGATCTTATGGGAAATGCCAGAAAATCAGGAGGAAATCAGATGGAAAGGTCAATAAAATACAGATTGAACTGTGTTTAGCATGAACAGTATGGTATTGTTGTAATGTGCTTTTAATTTAGGAGCCTACACATAAATCAGATTGTTTATAAATATTCATTGTTTGGATATTTAAGCAGCACTTAGTTTTTTTTTTTTTTAATGTCCTTATTAGATAAGAAAATATCAGTTCATATTACGTAGTTCTAACCATTTATTAGCAAATGCTGTTTACTTTGCTGTGATATTTTGTGATCTAGTGCAATAAAATTCATTGCTAATTGAAGTTTAAATAATTTATGGTATTGTGAATTGTAGTTATTGGTGTCTTGTCAAGCTGGTTGATTTGGACCATGTCATTTGATGTCTTTAGATTCTGGTTTGGAAGGTGCTGGACTATGGCACCATGGCTGAAGCAGAGAAACAGATGCTGGTGTCAGAGGTCAATTTGCTCCGTGAGCTAAAGCACCCAAATATTGTCCGATACTACGACAGAATTATAGACCGGACAAACACAACATTATATATAGTAATGGAGCACTGTGAGGGAGGAGATCTCGCCAGCCTCATCAACAGATGCATCAAAGACAGGTAAAATTAAGCTACTCTAGGTTTCTACAGGTTGTAAAAATTTTAAATTCATCCTTAACTCACAAATTAACAGATTGAAAAGTCCTTAAATCAAAGCAGAAAGTCTTAAACGGTTTTGTGGTCCAGGGCCACATTTTAAGATTTATTTATCAAATTGAAAGCTGAATAAATGAGCTTGTCATTGATGTATGGTTTGTTAGGATAGGACCATATTTGGCCGAGGTACAACTATTTGAAAATCTGGAATCTGATATTGAGAATCTAAAGATTGAAAAAAACGCCTTTTAAGTTTCTTAGTAATGCATATTTTGATATATTTACGCTAGGAAATTTTGAAAATATCTTCATGGAACATGGATCTTTACTTAATATCCTATTGATTTTTGGCATAAAAGAAAAATCTATCATTTTGAGCCATACAATGTATTTTTGACTATTGCTACACAAATACCTGTGCTACTTAAGACTGGTTTTGTGGTCCAGGGTCACAAATGGTAAGGTCATTACCATTATTAGTAGGGATGCACCAAATATTCGGCCACCGGAAATTTTTATCACCGAAACCGCGGCCTGCACGTGTTTGTCTGAAGCAACACGTCTGCGGTGTGGACGTATTTCAATATATCTGAGAAAGACCCACGGATAGCAATTTGCAAAACTTATATATATTATATGTGACCCTGGACCACAAAACCAGTCTTAAGTCGCTGGGGTATATTTGTAGCAATAGCCAAAAATACATTGCATGGGTCAAAATTTTTGATTTTTCTTTTATGCCAAAAATCATTAAGAAATTAAGTTCATGTTCCATGAAGATTTTTGTAAAATTCCTACTGTAAACATATCAAAATGTAATTTTTGATTAGTTATATGCATTAAGAACCTAATTTGGACAACTTTAAAGGTGATTTTCTCAGTCTTTTTGATTTTTTTTTTTTTGCATCCTCAGATTTCTGATTTCAAATAGATGTATCTCGGCCAAATATTGTCCTATTCTAACAAACCATACATCAATAGAAAGCTATTTATTGAGCTTTCATATGATGTATAAATCTCAGTTTTGTCAAATTTAACCTTATGACTGGTTTTGTGGTCCAGGGTCACATATATATATTTTTAAGTAATATAATACTTGATTGATAATAATTGTTTAAATTAATATAATTGATTTATCCTTTGAAACTTTAATATTAATTTATGCAATTGCAATGCCTTGATTTTAGTAACATTAGTAGACAGTCATAGCCATAAATGCAATGGTACTAATAATTGGCATAATTCTTTCGGTGTTTCGGTTTTCGGTTTTCGGCCTCAGTTTCCTCTTTTTCGGTTTCGGCCAAGAATTTTCATTTCGGTGCATCCCTAATTATTAGGTAAATGGTACATGCATTACTAAAAAAATAAATATCTTCCTTATAGTTTTCTAACACAAATATCTAACATTCCAAGTCAAGATACATTATTAGAAGTGCAAATAAACATCTTGTGTTCTGAAAAACAACAACAAATATCCGTGAATAGGGAATGAAATGTTTTTTTAAGATGTATTTCCGAAGTC